>NW_007247743.1:176976-221843 GCF_000164805.1 Carlito syrichta | reverse complement strand
TCCTTTTGTACACCAGGTTGTTTAGATTATTGTAGCTTCATAATAAAGTTAAAAGTTTGATAGTGTGATACCTCCTGCTTTTATTTTTTGACTGAGGATTGTTTTGAGTATTCTTGGTCATTCATGTTTCCATATGAATTCCTTTATTGTTGTTTCTAGGTCTGAGAAGAATGTTGCTGGTAATTTGATGGGTACTGCATTAAATCTGTAGATTGACTTAGGTAGAATGGACATCTTAACAATGTTGATTCTTCCAGTCCATGAGCATGAAATATTTTTCCACTTGTTTGTGTCATCTTTGATTTCTTTGAGCAGTGTTTTGTAATTTTCATTGTAAAGGTCTTTCACATCTCTGGTTAAGAAGATCCCAAGGTATTTAATTTTTTTTGTGGCTATTGTGAATGGAATTGTGCTTTTTATTTGGGTTTCTGTTTGTTTATTATTGGTGTATAGAAATGCAATTGTCTTTTGCATATTGATTTTATACCCTGAGACTTTGCCAAAATCGTTTATCAGTGCAAGGTGGTTTTTGACAAATTCTCTTGGGTTTTCAAGGTATACAATGATGTCATCTGCAAAGAGAGATAACTTGACTTCCTGTTTGCCTATTTGGATACCCCTGATCGCCTTCTCTTCTCTGATTGCTCTAACTAGGACTTCCATAATTATACTGAATAGGAGGGGTGAGAGTGGGCATCTTTGTCTTATTCCAGTGTTCAGGGGAAATGGTTCCAATTTTTGTCTGTTTATCAGTATGCTGGCTATGGGTTTTTCACAGATGGCTCTTACTATTTTGAGGTATTTTCCACCTATTCCTAGATGTTCGAGGGTTTTTATTAAGAAGGGGTTCTGGATTTTATCAAGAGCTTTTTCTGTATCTAATGGTGTAATCATGTGGTTTTTGTTTTTATGTTTGTTGATGTATTTAATTACATTTATGACCTTACAAATCTTGAACCAGCCTTGCATCCCGGAATGAAGCCTACTTGGTCGTGGTGGATGATTTTTGAGATGTGTTGTTGAATCCGGTTTGCTAGGATCTTGTTGAGAATTTTAGCATCGGTGTTCTTCACGATATTGGTCTGTAGTTCTCTCTCTTTTTTTTTTTGAGTTGGAGTCTCACTCTGTTGCCTAGACTGGAGTGCAGTGGCCACTTCCGGCCACCACAGCCTCGACCTGCTGGGCTCCAGCGATCCTTCCACCTCAGCCTTCCAAGTAGCCAGAATTACAGGCATGCGCTACCATGCCTGGCTGATTTTTTGATTTATTGTAGAGATGAGGTCTCGTTGCCCAGGTGGGTCTCGAACCCGTGGGCTCAGGCAATCCACTCACCTCAGCCTCCCAAGGTGCGGGATTACAGGCTGAGCCACCACGTGTAGTTCTCTTTTTCATGGGGTCTTTACCTGGCTCAGGTATCAATGTAATGTCAGTGTCATAAAATGATTTAGGGTGAATTCCATCTTTCAAAATTGCCTGGAATACTTTCAATAGGATTGATATCAGTTCCTCCTTGCATGTCTTATAGAATTCTGCTGGAAAATCATCTGGTCCAGGGCTTTTTTTTGGTAGGAATTTTTCTTATGGCATAGTCAATTTCCTGGTTTGTTATTGGTTCATTTAGGGTCTTGATTTCTTATTGTTTCAACCTTGGGAGGTTGTATGATGTCAGAAATTCCTCCATTTCCTTTAGATTTTCAAGTTTGTTTCCATATAAGTGTACATAGTAGTTTCTGATAATCTTTTGTATTTCTATAGGATCAGATGTGACTTCATCTTTTGTGTTTCTGATTGTGTTTATTTGGGCTTTTTCTCTCTTTTTCTTGTTCAGTCTAGTTAGGGGGACCATCAGTCTTGTTTATCCTTTCAAAGAACCAGCTTTTTGTTTTGTTGATCTTTTGTATTATTTTTTTTTCTTCTCTGTCCTGGATTTGGGGTTTTATTTTGGTGATCTGAATTCTTCTGCTGAAGTTAGAGTTTTGATGGTCTTGCTTTTCAGCTTCCTTAGGTGACTTGTTAGACTGTTAACTTGTAATCTTTCCATTTCTTTATGGTGTTTGTAGAGATATGAATTCCCCTCTTACTACTTCTTTCCTGGCATCCCAGAGATTTTGGTAAGATGTTTCTTCATTTTCATTTGTTTGCAGGTATCTTTTAATCTCTGGTTTGATTTCTGTGTTGACCCAGGAGTTGCTTAGCATCATGCTGTTTACTGTCCATGTCTTTGTGGGTTCTGGGGGAACTTTGCTGGTATTGATATTTATTTTTATTACACTGTGGTCTGAGAAGGTGCATGGCAAAATTTCAATCTTATGAAGTTTGTTTTATGCTTGATTTATGGCCAAGGATGTGGTTGATCTTGGAGTATGTTCCGTGCAATGATGAATAGAATGTATAATCTGTGGTCGTTGGGTGGAATGTTCTGTAGGTATTAATTAAGTTCATTTGGTCAAGAGTCAAATTGAGGTTCCGGATCTCCTTGCTGATTTTTTGTCCTGATGATCTATCTAGGGTTGCGAGTGGGGTATTAAAGTCCCCAGGTATGATAGTGTTAGAGTCAATATCTTTTTTAAGTTTGACTAGAAGATGCTTTATGAATGTTGGTGCACCTATGTTGGGTGCATATATGTTTAGGATGGATATTTCTTGTTAATCGATTGAACCTTTTATCATTATGTAGTGACCTTCTTTATCTTTTAAAATTTTTGATAGCTTAATGGATATTTTGTCTGAAATTAAGATAGAAACTCCTGCTTTTTTGTGGTCCATTTGCCTGAAATTTTGCTTCCCTACCTCTTACTTTGAGCCTGTGAGTGTCCTTTCTGGTGAGATGAGTCTCTTGGAGACAATGCATTGTTGCCTTAAGAAATTTTATTCATTTTGCAATTCTGTGTCTTTTCAGTGGTGCATTTAGTCCATTCACATTAAGGCTAATTATTGAAATGTGAGAGTTTATCCCTTTTATGAGGTACATATTCATTGCAATATTTCAGAACCATAAAGAGGGAAAAACCTATGGACTTTGCAGCAAATTGGATGTATTTAGAGTCTATCATACTCAGTGATCTATCACAGAAACAAAGAAGTGCGTACAATATGTTTTCACTCATAAGTAGACCCTGAACACCTATCATAATACTACAAGAAGGATTGGCAATAGCAGAACACTCCCGGTGGCATGGGTCACATAAAATCATTAAGGGTGCCTGATCCTAATCTAGGTGAAGTGAAGGTCAATGGGAGGCCCAAGTTTCACCTGTACCTAGACCTCTTATGTACCCAATCCTGACTTGTACGCTACATCTTTGAAATTTAATTTAAAAAAGAGAAAGAAAAATTTTATGGTTTGAGGTTTTATGTTTAAGTCATTAATTCATCATGAGTGAATTTTTGAATATGATGAGAGAGAGGGGTCCAGTTTTATTCTTCTGCAAATGGTTGACTTGTTTTCCCAGTACTACTTATTAAATAGGCTATACTTTCCTCAATGTTTATTTTGTTGGTTTTGTCAAATATCAGTTGGTTGTAGGACAATAGTTTATATCTGCGTTTTTTTTATATCTGTTTCATTGGTCTGTGTGTCCTTTTTTCTCCCAGTACTTGCTGTTTTGGTACTGTATGACTTTTGATTGAGAAATTTTATACATTTACATTCATGGTAATTATTAATTTGTAAAAATTTACTACTACCATTTTGTTATTTATTTTCTGTTTTATTTGTAGATTCTTTTTTTCTTTCTTTTCCTCTTGCTGTCTTCCTTTGTGATTTAATTATTTTCTCCAGTGGTATGATTTGATTTATTTACTTTTTGTGTCTATTACAGGTTTTTTATTTGTGGTTGCCATGAAACATATAGAACATCTTAAACAACAAGATATTTTAAACTCACAGCAACTTAATTTTAATTATATACAAATATCTCTACACTTTTACTGCCCACATATTTTATATATTTAATGTTACAATTTGCATCTTTTATGTTGTATCTTTTAAGCAAATAATTTAGCAACATTTAATTTTAGAAGTTTTGTATTTTAATCTTAATACCTGGAATATGTGATTTACACAACTTTGCAGTATCGAGTATTTTGAGTTTTGTTGTGTCCTTTTACCAGTGAATAGTATAATTTCATGTTTTCAAGCAGTTAATTAAAATCCTTTCATTTCATCTTAGATATCTTACTTTAGTATTTGTTGTAAGATATGTCTAGATGTGATAAATTTGTCCAGCTTTTGTTTGTCTGGAAAGGCATTCATCTTTCTTTCATTTCTGAAGGACACCTTTTCCAGGTATAGTATTCTTAGTGGATAGTTTTCTCCCTTTCCCATCACTTAGAGTATATTATCTCATGATGTCCTAGCCTGAAAAGTTTCTGCTGATAAATCTACTTATAGATTTATGGGGGTTCCCTTATATATGAAGAATTTTTTTCTTTTTGCTTTCAAGACTTTTTTTCTTTGATTTTTGACAGTTTGATTATGATATGTCTTGTTTTCATCTTTTAGTTGAACTGATTTTTACTTCTATAATGTGAATGAACATTCTCCCTCTTGATGCTGTCTCATGGAAACCATATACTTTCATTATTCCTTTTTATTCTTTTCATTTTTTTCCCATTTGGTTTGCATATTTTTAAATAATCTGTCTTCAATTTCAGATTCTTTCTTCTGCTTTATTAATTCTCTTGTTGATGTTCTCAATTATACTTCTCATTTCATTCACTGTATTCTTTATCTCCAGGTATTCCATGTGTTTTTTATGATATTAATCTTTCTGTTAAACATTTCATTCTGTTCTTGCATTGTTCCTGATTTTTTAAAATAGTCTCTTTGTCTGTTTCCTTAAAGCAATTATTTTGAATTCTTTGTGAGACAATTCATAGATATTCATTTTTCTGTGGTTAGTTCATATAAAATTATTGTATTCTTTTTGTTCCTTTTTTGGTTTATTTTTGCCATGTGATGATGCTTGTGCATTTAATGGAGCAGTTACCTCTTTCAGAATTTGCAGAATAGATGTGTTGGGGAAGACTTTCCTTACGGTTGGGTACTACATGAGTCGGGTGCAGCAGTTTTACCTCTAATGAGGGCACTACCATGTAGTCACTGTGCTGCTCTGTCAGCTGAGGTCAACATAATCAGATTGAAAGCTTCCTCAGAAGATAAAACTGTGGATGTCTTTAGTGGTGGAAAATGCTGTTGAGGTGTTCAGTAGCAAAGTCTGGTGAGGTCTCTCAATGTATTTTTCTTTCACTAGAGAAGTCATGATCAAGTCTTTTTGCTGGGTTCACCTTATAGGCACACTTATGATTGTGGTGGCCTTGGTACTTGTGGGAAAGCCATAGAATTGGAATCTGAAACACAGGTATAAATGGAGAGTTCAACATTCTGGAATCTATGGAGCAGTGGCTGCAGTACCTGGGGCAGAGGCACTCCCACGTTCTCATTAGTAATGTTACATTTAGCACAGGTGATTGAGGAGCAGTCACAGAGCGAGGTCTGGAGCATGGGTATTCACAGAATTATAGTGGCTCAAGGTACAGCAATCATGTCTTTGTGTCAGTTGCATGGCTGTGCACAGTGGAGTCTCAAAGACAGGGTTTGAAACAGGTGCACAAGAATCTTCAGCAGTTCTTGTGTCCAGAGAGTGTGCTAGCATGCTGTTACTGTGGCTTAGATGTGATATACTTGTATCTTCATGGAATGACTACAGAATCAGTCACCGTAGCATGAGCATGCACAAGAAAACTGAAGCACCAGAACCTTGACTGGGACTACCCATAGCATAGTAGCTCAGGTCCTTGAGGTGTGCGTGTGCATGATTTGGTGACATGGTTTTGGTCTATAGTGAAGGTAAGTGAAGAATAGCCATGAATCTGGGGTCTGGATTGTCATCATGTCTGGGGCACATATGAGTTTTAGAGCATTGGGTGCTCTAGTTTCAGAGTGGCACACCAGTGATCCTTTTTTTCTAGGGAGAGGGCACAGTCCTGTCACCTACTCTGGGGAGGTCCATGGCAAGGATAGCTGTTGGTTAGCTTAGTGGCAAAAGATGCAAGTATCGTCTGCACAGCAGTTCACTGGGCACCATGGTGGTATCTGTTACTGTCTTGTATTAATATCTTCTTACCATTATACCCAATTTATGTCATCTCTGGATGTCTTAGGTGTGCCAATATCCCCAATCATCCTTTCTGTGAAGTTATTTTTTTGTTCAAGCACTTGATGTTCTCACATAAGTCCCTTAAGTTCTCTTCACTTTCCTTCATTCCATTCTTTTTTTTTTTTGCTCCATTGAGTTGAAAATTTCAAGTTATCTGTTTTAAAGTTTTCTAATTTTTTGTATTCTGCTTGATCTATTCTACTTTATAACTCATCTTCCAAATTTTGCAATTCTGTTATTCATTCTTCATTTCCAGAATTTTGGTTAGATTTCTCTCTTTGTTGATATTCTAATTTTATTAAAGAATCAATTTTTCTGATTTTGACTAGAATGAATTAGTTGTTTTGATTAGAATAGAATAATTGTCTATTCTATTTTAACTCACTGAGAATTTTTAAGATTATGATTTTGAATTCTTTGCTAGGTAATTCATAGATCTCTTTTTATGCTCTGTTTCTTGAAATTAATTTTGTTTGGGTCATGTTTTTCTGTTTGTTGTATGACTTGTTATATTTTGTTGTAATATGAAGATTTGATAGAAGCCTCAGCTCCCAGTCTTTATGGTCTGGAATATCTTTACCAATCAACCTGGTTAGACATTTTAGGGACCTGTCAAATCTTTCTAGGAATGTACCTTCTCTGGACTAGTGTGTGATTTCTCAGTTAGAGCTTCGTCTCTCATTTTGAAAGGTTCTATTATCTTGCTTCCCCTTTTGTCTGTGATATTGCAGTCTCCTCCGGTACTGTAAGAAGATGTGATGTTTACCTTTGTTCTCAGCTGTCCCCAACAGGATGCATGATTACCATTAGTGCTGCCAGTCAGGCTGGATAGAAACAAGTTTTTTTGGTAACTGACTGGAAAGTCAAATGGACACATGTTCCACTTTTATTTTTTCCTCCCAAAGGAGTATCCTCTCAATCACACCACATTGTGCCATGGAGCAGGGTAAAATTCAGTGAATTTTTCCAGCTATTTTGAATGGGCTCATTTTGGTTTTGCCCTAAAACTGTTAACTGCTTTCTGGAAATATTACACAAGCAATTTATTCTGTTTAATTTTTCTATATTCATGTCCACTTAGGGGAAAATATGGCTTGGAGTTTTTTATTCTTCCATCTTGTTAATGTCATTTCTCAATGTTAATTTAAAAAATAATTTGGGAGGGAGAGATTCAAGATAGCTCCCTAGAAGCAACTTGCTGCTGCTTCTCTTATGAAGCAAACCAAGGAAGAGAGTTCCAGCAGTTGGAGACTTCTAGCAGTCAGAGCAGGTTGAGATGGAGGATACCCACCATAACCTGAAAAGGACCATTGAGGTACACAGAGATCAGGGAGGAGAAAGTATTGGCAGTCTATTTTGGAGTCAGAAAGCCCCTTTCCTACCCAATTCACGTTGGAAACAGAGAGCAACTTGTGAATGTGGAAATGGCGAGTTCAGTAAATTAGAAACTCAGCACTCATTTCCACCCCAAGCTGGGAGAACTCTCTTCTAAATCTCACAAGACTCCAGTCCCACATGGGAAACAACCTGGATAAAGCAAAGTTGTGTGCTACCAGAGCCCACAAGGAGCTAGTAACTTATTCGACCTCTGAATGTCTATGTCAAAGTCATTCCTGAGAACTTGTTCTCTGCAGGCAATTCTCAGCAGACAGCTCCCAGACTTAAAGAAAATCTCAGCCCAGACACCTTCATTCACCCCGAGGGCAGGTTCTATCTCTGTAGACATTTCCAGATTGGGGCAAGTTGTAATGAGATATTCTATTGCTGGAAAAACTTTTGAATTCTGAAGGTGGGGAACCTCTAACAAGGGAAGGGAAGTCAGGGGGAGACCTATTGTCCTGGTCATTCTTCTCTCCCCATATGAATGCTTCAGTGTAACAGACAGCTCGGCCAGTTTTGCAGCACTGCCACAGTGGTGAGGAAGACCACCCCCCTCCCAATTGCAACTGAATGTGCACAGCTGAGGAGCTGGAACATAGACCAGCCGGTTTCGGGCCCCATGAAAAACGTTGCTGTAGTAAGAAACTTTAAGTTATGAGTATGGACAGTCTCAGACAAGGAAAGGGGAGCCAGAGCTGGTGGGGGGCTGTTGTCCATGCAAGCCTTCTTTTCCTGTGTGAACTCTATTGTACAACAGAAAGGCTCAGCCATTCTTGCAGCATAGCCACAGCAGCCAGGGGACCCATGTCCCACTGGGGTAGCAAATCATGCCTGAGGTGGGGAGATATACAGTGGTCCAGTTTGACTTAGCCCTTCCTGACCAACATCCCCCTCACCCTCTTGAAAACCCAGAAACTATATAGACTTTGGGAGTTCCCATAGCTCCACTCATCACCTAAGAAATTTGTACACTTCTCTGGAGAAACAAAGGCTAAGCAAAAAAGCCCACAGCTATTATCACAACTGACTGTCTCTTGCAAGCAGCACCTCCTAGCTGAGACAATAATACAGACCTTGAAAAGGAGCTGAGAACAAAGCCCACCATACATCTTACAGACAAGTACATAGGCGGAGGTATCAAAGAGCTACTCAAGTGGGTCCTCCGGAAATATAAGTAACTAACTCACCTTAGAGTTCAACCCCTGCACCTTTACATCACTAAATACCTTGAAAGAACACTTCAGCATCAGCCAAGTGGCGGCAGTCTCATAGTGTAGCTAGACCCAGATGGGCAGCAGGATTCACAGTGGTTGAACCCTTACAGACTACTACCTCCAGGGAAAGGAGCAGTGCATACAACAGAGGAGCACGCTATGGGGGAAACACTCTCATATGAGGCCACTCCAATAGTAGCAAATTCACCTAACTAAAACTAACAAAACATAAAAATAAGAGAAGACTCTTCCCTCACATGAGGAAGAACCAGCAAAAAAACACCTGTGATCCCCAAAGCCTTAATCACTTGACATTCACAAAAGGACTTCCCAGATCTCAAGCAAAGAAACCCATCCAGAAAGACCTTCCCTGATGATAGATATAGAATTCATACTGTGGGTGGCAAAGACAGTCAAGGAAAACTATGAGAAGATGGAAGCACAGATAATCCAGGCAATGACAACAGTGCAGGAAATAAAAGTTGAGCTGGCCAATATAAGAAAGATCCGATCTGAAATCTTGCAAATGAAGGATTTTCTCCTGGAATTTCAAAACACAATGACAAATCTAGCCAGCCAAATTGACCAAGCAGAGGATATAATCACAGAACTTGATGATTGAGCTATTGAAATAACCCAGTTTGAATAAAACAGGGAAAAAAGGCTCAAGAAAAATGAACAAAGTCGACGAGAGGTTTGGGAATATGTAAAGAGACACAATGTATGACTGATTGGCATCCCTGAGAGAAAAAAGGAAACTGAGAACACCTTGGGACAAGCCTTCCAAGAAGTCATCCAAGAAAAATTTTCCTATCTCACTAGAGAGAGAATCATACAGATGCAAAATATCCAATAAACTCCTTTGAGGTATTACATAATGTGTCTCCAAAAGGTAAGCATGAAATAAAAATTTCTAAACGCGGCTAGAGAGAAGGAACAGACTACCTACCACAGAAAACCCATTAGAATTGCAGCAGACTTCTCAGCAGTAACTCTATAAGCCAGAAGGGGCAGGTGTCTCATTTTTAAAGTTCTTAAAGAAAAGCAATTCCATCCAAAAATTCCATACCTTTCCAAGCTAAGTTTCATTAATGAAGAATTAACATTCTTCCCAGTCATCCAATCCCTATAACAATATGCCACCTCTAGATTAGCCTTTCAGGATATGCGTAAGAAAACTGTAAGAACAGAAAGAAATGAACAATTCCACCCATCGCAAAATCACAGGCAAGCACAGTTACCAGACCATACAAATCAATCACAAAACCTAAAAAGTAAATCAGCCTTTTAATAGCAACATGACAGGAATAAACTCCTACATATAAATAATTAACTTAAATATGAATGGATTGTAGATTGCCTTGAGAAGGATAGACGTTTTGACAATATTGATTCTTCCATCCATGAGAATGGAATGTTTTCCATTTGTTTGTACTATCCTTGATTTCTTTTAGCAGCATTTTATAGTTCACATCGTAAAGGCCTTTCACTTCTCTGGTAAGATGGATACCAAAGTATTTCAATTATTTGTGAATGAGATTGTGTTTTTATTTGGTTCTCAGCCTGCTTGCTGCAGGTGTATAGAAGTAACACTATCTTTTGCATATTGAGTTTGTAACTTGAGACTTTTCCAAACTCTTTTATCAGTGTGAGAAAATTTCTGAACAGACTCCCTAAGGTTTTCTGCAAAAAGAGATAACTTGATTTCCTCTTTTGCTATTTTGATACCCCTGATTTATTTTTATCCTGGCTGATTGGTTTGGCTAGGCCCTCCAGTACCATGTTGAATAGGATGGATGAGAGTAGGCATCGTTGTCTTGTTCTAGTTCTTAAGGGGAATGATTTCAGCTTTTGCCCATTTAGCATGATGTTGGTTGTAGGTTTATCAGAGATGGTTATTTTGAGGAATGGTTATTTTGAGGAATGTTCCTTTGATGCCTAGGTATTTGAGGGTTTTTATCAAGAAAGATTTGTTGGATTTCATCAGGGTTTTTTTGCATCTAATGAGATTATCATGTGGTTATTGGTTTTATACCTGTAATGTGCTGAATTACAGTTATGGTTTTGCAAATGTTGAACCAGCCTCGCACCCTGGGAATGAAGCCTACCTGATTGTGGTGGATGATACTTGAAATGTGTTGTTGGATACCATTTGCTAGAATCTTGCTGAGAAATTTTATCTCTATGTTCATCAGGTAAATTGGCTTATAATCCTCTTTCCTTTTTGGATCTTTGGCAGTTTAGGGCATCAGTATGATACTAGCTTCATAAAATGAGCTAGGGAGAATTACTTCTTTCTCAATTGCCTGGAATATTTTCAATAAGATTGGTGTCAACTCTTTCTTGTATGTCTTGTAGGATTCAGCTGGGAAGCCATCTGGTTCAGGGCATTTTTTGACAAAGAGGTTTCTTATAATTGACTTAGTTTCCTGAATTATTATTGGTATTTTTAGTGTTTTAATTTGTATGGTGATGTTGTAAACAGAGAGGGAGGTTAAGTAATGCCAGAAAAATTTCCATTTCCTTTAGGTTTTCTAGTCTGCATACAGATGTTCATAGTAATCTCTGATAATGTTTTGATTTTCTTCAAGGTCTGTAGTAATAACATCTTTGTAATTTCTAATTGTGTTTATTTGGACTTTGACTTTTTTTTCAGTCAACTGACCAGGGATCTGTCAATCTAATTTATCTTTTTGAAGAATCAAGTTTTTTTCTTGTTGATCCTTTCTATATTTCTTGTCATCTGTATCCTGCAATTGTTACTTTATTTTAGTAATCAGGGGTTTTTTTTTTTTTTTTAGCTAAAATTGGGATTTAAATATTATTGCCTTCCCAGCTCCCTTAGATTTGACATTAGGCTGTTTCTTGTGGTCTTTCTATTTTCTTGGTATGCATGTTAAATGCTATGAATTTTTATCTGATCACTGATTTCATGGCATCCTTGAGATTCTAATAAGATGTATCTTTGTTTTTATTTGTTTTCAGGAATATTTTTATTTCTATCTTAATTTCTGTGTTGACACAAAAGTCATTAAACAATGTTTTGTTTTTGTGTGTCCATGTCTTTGTGTATTTTGAGGGGAATCTATTTTGTGTTGATATTTATTTTTATTCCACTGTGATCTGAGAAGATACTTGGTATTATTTCAACCTTTTGGAATTTATTCACATTTTATTTATGCCCAAGAATGTGATCAGTCTTGGAGTATGTTCTGTGTGCTGATGAGTAGTATGTATACTCTGTATTGTTGGGTGGCATGTCCTGTAGATGTCTATTAAGTAAATTTTGTTGAGTGTCAAATTAAGGTTCTGAATCTCCTTGTGATTTTTTTCCCCTCAGTGATATGTCTAGGGTTGTTATCAGGGTACTAAAGTATCTTACTATGATTGTGTGAGTGTCTGTGTCCTCTCCTAGTTTACTTAACAATTGTTTTGTAAAACCAGGTGCATCTGTATTGGTTGTATGTATGTTCAAAATGGATTTTTCTTGTTGATGAATTGTGTCTTTTATTATTATGTAGTGTCCTTTTATGTCTTTTTTAGCATGTGTTTGTTTGAAGTCTGTTTTGTCTGATATCAGAATAGCTACCCCTGCTCTACTTTGTTTTCCATAGGCCAAGGAGGTCATTTTCCAGCCTTTTACCTTGAAAGCATTCTGACACTTCATTGGCAGAATCTTTAGTTTTTTTGTTTTTTTTTTCTGAACATGATATACTGAATGTAAACAAGGGCAATTCGACCTCTTCATTTTTAACTTGGATGCACTTTATTTCTTTGTTGTTGGCCTATTTAGGGTTTCAATTCGTTCTTGTTTCAACTTTGGAAGGTTGTGTGATGTCAAAAAGCTCTCCATTTCATTTAGGTTTTTGAGATTGCTTCCATACAGTTGTACATAATCTTTTGTACTTCATCAGTATCAGTTGAGACTTGATCTTTTTCATTTCTGTTCATGTTTATTAGGACTTTTTCTCTTTTTCTTGGTCAGTCTTACTAGGGGTTCATCAATCTTGTTTATCCTTTTAGAGAAACAGCTTTTTGTTTTGTTGATTTTTTTCTATGATATTTTTTTCTTCTATGTCTCATATATTGGCTTTTACTTTGGTGATCTAGATTCTTCTACTGAAATTAGGGTTATGGTGGTTGTGTCTTTCCAACGCCCTTAGGTGATTTCTTAGGCTGTTAACACATGATTTTTCTATTTTCTTGGTGGGTATGTGTAAAGCTATAAATTCTACTTTCATGGCATCCCAGAGGTTTTCATAAGACATATCTTTGTTTTCATTTGTTTCCAAGGATCTTTTAATTTCTGTTTTGATTTCTGTGTTGACCCAGGAATTGTTCAGCTTCATGCTGTCTAGTGTCAGGGACTTTTTATGTTTTGGGGGGATCTTGTTGGTGACGATATTTATTTTTGTTCTACTGTGGTCTGAGCAGGTGCATGGCATTATTTTGATCTTATGAAAAGTGTTTATGTTTGATTTATGACCAAGGATGTGGTCAATCTTGGAGTGTGTTCAATGTGGTGATGAATAAAATATATATTCCATGGTTGCTGGATAGAGTATTCTGTAGGCATCTATTAAGTCCATTTGGTTAAGTGTCAAGTTGAGGTTTTGGGTCTCCTTGTTTATTTTTTGTCTCGATGATCTATCTAGGGTTGTTAGTGGGTATTTAAGTCCCCAGTATGGCAGTGTTAGAGTCAATGTCTTTTTTTAGTTTACTTAATATTTGCTTGATAAAAGCTGGTGCTCCTGTGTTGGGCGCATATATGTTTAGGATGGATATTTCTTGTTGGCGCATATATGTTTAGGATGGATTGATCCTTTTATTATTATGTAGTGTCCTTCCATACCTTTAAATTTTTTTTTGATAGGTTGAAGGTTGTTTTGTCCATTGTTAAAATTGTTACTCCTGTCATTTTTTGTTTTCTATTCATCTGAAAGTTTGTTTTGCATCCTCTAACTTTGAGTCTGCCAGTGACATTTGTAGTGGAATGTATTTCCTGGAGGCAGCATATCCAATGTGCCATTCTATGCCTTTTCAGTGGTACAATTAGTCCATTCATGTTCTGATTATTGAGATGTGAGAGTTTATTTCTATCGTGAGGATCTTAGGAAGTTTTTTTACTGTTTGTTTTCTTTTATTGATATATGCATATGTTTTCTGTTTTGCAGTTGTAAGGTATGCTGTATTGATACTATGATTTTCTGCACTTTTGCTAGATGTAAGGTCGATCCTATTTTTCTTCCTTCTGTGTTTAACGGCTTCTTAAGTATCTCCTGTAGAGCTGGTCTGGAGGCAGTATAAACTCTTCGGGATTGGATGTCTGTGAGGGATTTTAATTTTCCTTGGCTGATGAAGCTTACCTTAATTGGAAAGGAAATTCTTATTTGACATTTTTTATTTTTGAGAAGTTTGAAGATATGACTCTAGTATCTTCTGTATGCTGCTATTCTAATTGGTCTTCCCTGATATGTAGTCTGACTTTTCTCTCTTGCTGCCTTTGGGATTTTTTTCTTTTATACTTACTTTGCATAAGCAAATTACAATGTGTTTAGGAGTTGACCTTCTCATTAGATGTCTTGTAGGGGTTCTCTGAATCTTTTGTGTTTAGATGATTACATCTCTGATTAGATGAGGGAAGATTTCTTGGATGACCTCATGAAATTTTTTTCCCCAAGGTGTTCTTGTCTCCTTTCCTGCTTCAAGTATACCAGTCCAGCATAAATTCGTCCTCTTAATATAATTATACATTTTTTCGAGGCTTTGTCCTGTCTTTTTAAGCTTCCTTACTATGTTTTTAAGAGATTAATTAGTTCATATTTTGAGCTTCAATCTCTGAGAATTTTTATTTTGCTTGGTTAATACTGCTTTCCATGTTTGTCATTTTATTACTTAATTCATTGACAGTGTTCTTTATTCCCAGCATCTCTAATATTAATTCTTTTGTTTTCCTCTTGCCTTTCATGATTCTTTTTTTTTTTTTTGAACTGGAGTCTCACTCTGTCACCCAGACTGGAATGCAGTGGCTGCTCCCAGCCACTGCAGCCTAAACCTGCGGGCTCCGGCGATCCTTCCACCTCAGCCTTCCAAGTAGCTGGAACTACAGGCGTGCGCTACCACACCCGGCTAATTTTTTTAATTTATTGTAGAGATGAGGTCTCACCAAGTTGCCCAGGTGGGTCTCAAACCCACGGGCTCAGGCAATCCACTCACCTCAGCCTCCCAAGGTGCAGGATTACAGGCTGAGCCACCAAGCCTGGCTGCCTTTTGTGATTCTTATTCATTTTTTAAGCCATCCCTTGATTTCTGTATTTGTGGGCTGAGATCAATTTTTCTGGTTGCTCTTTATTATTTGAGTTCCAAAGTCTGTGTTCTTGTGCACCTTCCGTTTTGGACTTTGTATGGTACCTGTGTTTTTTTCATTGATTTCTCTTTATTGTTATTTTGTTTTTCCTTTGCTCAGTGAGAAAGGGAATAGTTTTCACTTCTGTTTGCTCAACCCCCTATTCTTTCCTAGGTAGAGTCTCTGGATTTGTTCATATTTGTGATCAGATTTAGGTGGGAAGATGTGCTGTCCTTTTGCAGTTTTGATATTTAAATAAGGTGTATTGAGAGGTGCTAAGATTCAAAAGCTGCCTGCAGATCATAGTGTTCACTGACTGTGGTGTGCACCCCTTGGGACCCACTTCCCACCACCTTATCATATGTTCATGCAGTGAGAATGTATGAATACCCCTGAGAACAAAATAATATAAGAAAAAGGAAAGGAACTAGGAAAGAGGGAAGGGAGAAGTAAAGACAATAAAGAGAAAGAGGTAGAGAAGGAAAAACAAACCAATAAACAGGCAAACAAACCAATAAAATAGGAAAAATAAAAACAAAAAAGAACACTTTTTGTAATAGGCAATATGATGACACTTTCACTCTCACATACCCCCTTACGTAAAGAAAGTAGAAGAAACAAAATGAAACGAAATAGACACAGACACCAAAATATAGAGATAGAGCAAGAATAAGTAAAGAAAAATCATATAAAATAAAAAATAATAACAATAAAACAGATAAAATAAAATTAACAAAATTTGTAATCCTTGAGTTCCTGTTTGTGATAGTTTATGAAACTTTGGGAGCCTTCCTTTATTTTATTTTATTTTTTTTGCTATGTCATCCAAGCACCACTACTCTTGGATAGCAGCAGAAGGGAGGGGGCTCCAGCCTCTGAGTCTGCCTCCGTGCTCACTATGCAGTGAGGGGGAGGCTACAAACCACCCCTAAATCCCTGTGTTTATCCCTCTCTGTGTATGCCAACCAGGTCATTCCTTATGTGGGTCACATGCCTCGCAAATTGCAGGAGGAAATCAGCTTAAAACTCACCCCCACTTATCTATTGTGGTCTGAATTCTTTCCCTCTGTAATCTCACAAATGGTCCAGTGTGGAGGATGGGGTATCTGAGTCTCTGCACCAGACCTGTCCTTCTGGGGATAATGCACCCAGAGTATTCTCTCTGGGTTGATGGTGATCAACCTCAGAGAGATGCTGAGTCTCAGGGAGTAGCTCCACTGTTCCAGTGGGCAGGGAGTGCCTGTCTCTGCCTGGGTTTTTGGACAGAGGCAGTGGCAGCACCTCTGCATTTTCTCCTCTCCTGGTACTTTGTGACTGATTCCTCCACTGTATTTTCTCAGCAGTCCCCACTGCCAATATCTATTCTGGCACCAGAGGCTGGCTGTGGTGGCAGGTGGCACCGTGCTATGACTGTTCCTCACTGCTTTCTTCTGGGTGCAGTCAAAAAGATGGTACCTGCCTCTGGGCCTTGGATCATGCTGGGATCTACTTGAGTAGTAGGGCATGGGGAAGCCACCTCAGCAGATCTCAGGTTACTTTTGCCCACATCTCCACTCAGACACTCACACACCCACTTGCACACATGCTTGTATGCATATTCATCCTTATGCACACTCACTCTTATAGAGACACACACTCCAAACGACTCCATTGCCATCTTGGAAACTCTCCCTGATTGTTTGACTTTTTTATTTCTCTGTAGCTTTTTAGTGTCTATTGCTTAAATTGTTACAGTTACTTGTGTTTTAATCTTAATATGAATGATATGAGTGATTCATTTACCACAGAGTGTTAGAATATTCTGAATTTGTCTTTGTACTTACTTTAACTAGAGAGTTTTATAGCTTAAAATAATTACTTGTACCTTAGCATTATTTTTTTCTCTGATTGAACAGTTTCTTTTTAACACTATTTGTAAGATATTTCTGGCCATGATGAAATCCCTCACCTTTTGTTTGTTTGGAAAACTTTATTTCTATATGTTTGAGAATAGTTTTTCTGGGCACAATATTCTAACTGCAAAGTTTTTTCACTTCAGTACTTTCAAGAAGACATTCCACTCCCCCTAGACTATAGGGTTTCCCCTGAGAAATTTGCTTCCAGACTTATCATAGCTCCTTATGTTATCTGTTTCTCATTTTTTGCTGATTTGGGGTTCTTTTTGTTCTTGACTTTTGAGAGTTTGATCATATGCTCTGGATAGTCTTATTTGGATTAATCTGCCCATAATTTGACTCTTTTCTTGGATATTAATATCTTTCTCAATATTTTTCAAGCTTTTTGATGTAATTTCTTTGAATACATTTTATTTTTCTTTGCATAATTTTTAAAGCAAAAAATTTTATATTTGACCCTTTGAGGCAATTTTCTATATCTTTTAAGCATATGTTATTGTTTTTTATAATATCCTTATTTTTTTCTGTCCTGTGAATTTATTTTTTTTTTTTTTTTTTTTTGAGTTGGAGTCTCACTCTGTCGCCCAGACTGGAGTGCAGTGGCCGCTCCCGGCCACCGCAGCCTCGACCTGCTGGGCTCCACGATCCTTCCATCTCAGCCTTCCGAGTAGCTGGAATTACAGGCGCGCGCTACCACGCCCAGCTAATTTTTTTATTTTTTTGTAGAGATGAGGTCTCGCTGCCCAGGCGGGTCTCGAACCCGCGGGCTCAGGCAATCCACTCACCTCAGCCTCCCAAAGGCGCAGGATTACAGGCTGAGCCACCGAGCCCGGCTTTGTCCTGTGAATTTTTAAATAGCCTGCCTTAAGTTCAATAATTAATCTGCTTGATTAATTCTGCTATTGAGACTGTGATTTATTTTTCAGTTTATCAATTGATTTTCATATCCAGGATTTCTATTTTATTTTTTTCTTTATCAATAATTTTATCAAACATCTCTGATCAAATTCTGCTTTTCTTCCCTGTGTTAGCTTGAGGTTTGTTGAGCTTTTTCAGAACAGATACTTTGAATTATCTGAAAGGTTATGCATTTCCATTACCCAGGATTTGTCATCAGTGTCTTATTTAGTCTGTTTGGTGAGGTCATATTTTCCTGAATGTTCTTGATGTTTTTGGATGTTTACAGATATTTGGACATTAAAGAATTAGATATTTGTACATTGTTCACAGTTTGGCCTTGTTTGCACCTGTTCTTCAGAGGAATTCAGATGATTTAGTGTTTTTCTTAAACCTATCATTACTGCAGTGGCTTCATCACTAGAGGACACAATGAATCCAGGTATGCTGTTCGTGTTACAGACTCCTGGATAGACAGCCTTGATGAATTGGCCAGGATAAGGGAGACTTTACTGGATTTTTGTGCACAGTCTTTGGCCCTATTTCCTCTCCTTTTCTCAAGTGTAAGGTGAGTTGCCTGGAGTTAAAGGAGGGTTAATGCAGGCAGTCTCCTGGAGCCTCTGAAGCTGACACTATCCTTGGTCACACCTGACAACTATAGTTTTGCGTAGCACTAGGGCTTATCTTAGCCTTGCATAGCACTAGGGCTTATCCAAGGCTTGTGACCACTACTGCCTGATTTCTGCTGATGTTTATTTTAGTCTCAAGGCCACTTTAGTCAGTAAGTTGTGATGCTTTCCAGGACTCTGTCTGTCCCACCAGGAAAGCAGTTTCTCTTCTGGGTCTAGGAATGTCATTTGAAAGCTGTCTTTGAATTGAGATTGTGGGATTCTGCCCAGTGATTTATTTTATTGTGACTGAGGTGAAATTTGGTTGCAAGAGAAGCTCCCTTGTACTCTTTCCTCCCTTTTCCCTAAAAGTATGGAATCTCTTTCCCAACTACACTGCTTGGAGTTGGGAAAGGTTATTGTAGCCACTCCCATTACTGCTGCTGCTGAAGTCACACTGGATTCCTCTTTAAGCCCACACCCTCTGAGACCAGTGCAGCACTGAAGCCTACCCCAAAATTTCAGTTGTTATAGCCTGGATGCCACTGAAATTTATTTGAGACCCCAGGACGCTTCAGTCAGACAGTGGTGAAATGGACTGGGGCTTGGGTTATGCCTGCTGTGATGTCAGATTCCCCTCTGGTCCACAATAATCTAAATGCTCTCTGCATGGATACCAATAAACATCTGCCCAGTGATATATTTTGTTGAGTTCCAATGCAAAATCCTACACTCACTTTATACTTTCTGCTCTAAGCACACAGATTTTCTTTTCTGACTGCACTGCCTGAGATTTGGAGAGGAGTGGGGTAAGAAATACAAGGTTCTTCTTTCTACCTTCTTCAATGCTCTTTTCCTTGTTATACTAAAACAAAGTATTGTGATTGACCACCTGATTTTTTGTTTCTTTTTTTAATTTTAAAGATGTGGAGTACAATTCAGTGTTAGGTACATAAGTGGTCATCATACAGGTAAAGTTTGTGTACCCTTATTGGTGTTATGAGACACCATCCCTCTACTGGCAGTGCCCCACCCCTGCCAATCCCTTTCTTATAGTATTATGACAAATGCTCAGGCTCTGCTTATGAATGAGTACATGCAGTACTCAGATCTTTGTTTCGGGAAAAAATCACTGATATTATAGACTCTAATTCCATCTAAATTGCTTCAAATTTCATAATTTTGTTTTTCTTTGTCACTGCATAATATTCCATTGTGTAAATTTACCACATTTTCTTTATCCAGTCTGCTTTTGATGGGCAGCACAGTTGGTTCCATGTTTCTTCTATTGTGAATAATACTGCAATAAATATGCATGTGTAGGTATTTTTTATAGAGTGATTTGAATTGCTCCAGGCATATTCCCAAAAGAGGGATAGCTGGGTCATATGGAATGTCAAGTTTTAGATCTTTTAGAAATCATCACACTATTTTCCAAAGAGGTTGTGCTAGTTTATACTCCCACCAACAGTGTAGAAGTATTCTCTTTTCCCCACATCCTCCCCAATATCTGTTGGTTCTTGAGTTATTGATGATGGTCATACTGACTGGAGTTAGGTGGTATCTCAGTTTGATTTTAATTTGCATTTCTTTGATGATTAATGAGGCTGGGCATTTTTTCATGTATCTGTTGGCTACTCGTATGTCTTCTGAGAAGTCTCTATTCATATCCTTTGCCAACTTTTTAATAGGGTTGTTTGTTTCATTCCTTTTGGCTCATTTGAGTTCCTTATAGATTCTGGATGTTAGGCCTTTGTCAGATTTACAGTAGGCAAATGTTTTTTCCAATTCTGTGGACTACCTCCATGGTCTCTTGATGGTTTCCTTTGCTTTGCAGAAGGTTTTCAGTTTGATAAGGTCCCATGTGTATATCTTATCTTTTTGGCATTTGTTTTTGGAGCTTTGATCAGGAATTGGTTGCCTATTTCAATGTCTGTAAGGGTATTTAGTACATTTTCTTCTACAATTCTTATAGTTTGGGGTTTTACATTTACATCTAGGTCTCTGATCCATTTAGAGTTGATTTTTGTGTATGGGGATAGGTAAGGGTCCTGTTTCAATCTTCTACATGTGATCAGCCAGTTTTCCCAGCACCATTTACTGAATAGGTTCTCCTGTCCCCATTGGTTGTTGGTGGAAGCTTTGCCAAGGCTGAGTTGGTTGAGAAACTGAGGATTTGCTTCAAGGATCTCTATTCTGTTCCATTGGTCTATATGACTGTTCCAGTACCAGTACTAGGCTGTTTTGACTATTGTAGCTTTATAATAGAATTTGAAGTCTGGAAGTGTGATACTTCCTACTTTGTTTCTTTTGCTAAGGATTGTTTTGGCTATTCATAGTCTTTTCCTATTCCATGGTTTCCATATAAATTTCTATATTGTCATTTCCAGGTCTGAGAAGAATGATGTTGGTAATTTAATGGGTATTTCATTGAATCTGTAGATTGCCTTTGGTAGGATGGGACATCTTGGCAATGTTGATTCTTCCTATTCATGGAATATTTTTTTCTATTTGTTTGTGTCTTCTTTGAGCAGTGTTTTGTGGTTTTCATTGTAAAGGTTTTTCATTTCTTTGGTTAGGAAGATGCCAGGGTATTTCATTTTTTTGTGGCTGTTGTGAATTGGATTGTGCTTTTTATTTGGGTTTCTGTTTGTTTATTGTTGGTGAATAGAAATGTGACTGTCTTTTGCACATTGATTTTATACCCTGAGACTTAGCAAAAGTTCTTTGTCAGTGCAAGGAGGTTTTTCACAAATTCTCTTGGGTTTTTGAGTTATAGAATCATGCCATCCGCAAAGAGGGATAATTTAACTTTTCTTTCCTATGTAGATACTCTTGATTTCTGTTTCTTGTCTGATTGCTCTGAATAGGACCTCCAACATGATGTTGAATAAGAGGGATGAGAGTGGCCAGACTTGTCTTTTCCTGGTTATCAGAGGAACTGGTTCCCGTTTCTGTCTGTTTAGCAGTATGTTGGCTGTGGGTTTGTCATAGATGCCTCTTATTATTTTTTGTATGTTCCATCTATGCCTTCGTGTTCAAGAATTTTTATTAAGAAAGGATTCTGGATTTTATCAAAAGCTTTGTCTGCTTCTAATGATATAATCACGTGATTCTAGTTTTTACATCCATTGATGTATTTAATTATGTTTATGGTCTTGTAGATTTTGAACCAATCCTGCATCCTGAGGATTAAGCCTAGTTGGTCATGATGGATGATTTTAAGATGTGTTGTTGGATCCAGTTTGCTAGAATCTTGTTGTGAATTTTAGCATATATGTTCGTCTAGTATAATGGCCTGTAGTTCCTTTTCTTTTTTAGATCTTTACCTGATTTGGTTATCAGTGTGATGTTAGCTTCATAAAATGATTTTGTGAAGAGTTCTGTCTTTGTCAATTTTCTGGAATACTTTCAACAGGATTTGTATCAGCTCGTTGTATGTTTTGTAGAATTCTGCTGGAAAGCTATCTGGTCCAGGGCTATTTTTTGTGGGTAATTGTCTTATGGCAAAGTCAATTTCCTCGGTTTTTATTGGTCCATTTAGTATCTCAATGTCTTCTTGTTTCAACCTTGAGAGATTGTGTGATGTCAGAAGATCTTCTATTTCATTTAAGTTTTAGAGATTGTTTTCACACAATTGTACATAGTAATCTCTGTTCATCTTTTGTATTTCTTGGGGTCAATTGTGACTTGATCTTTTGCATTTCGGATTGCGTTTATTTGGACTTTTGCTCTCTTTTTCTTGTTCAATCTGGTTAGGGGTCCATCAAACTTTTTAGCCTTTCAAAGAACCAGCTTTCACTTTTGTTGGTTTTTTTCTATTATATTTTATATCCTATGTCCTGTATTTGGGCTTTTATTTTGGTGATCTTGATTCTTCTGTTGAAGTTGGGGTTTTGGTTGTCTCATTTTTCCTGCTCCCTTACATGATTTGTTAGGCTGTTAACTTGTGATCGTTCCATTTTTTTAATATGTGTTCACAGAGATATGAATTCCCCTCTTAGTTTTACTTTCATGGCATTCCAGAGATTTGGCAAGATGTTTCTTTGTTTTCATTTATTTCCAGAAAACTTTTAACTTCTGTTTTGATTTCTATGTTGACCCAGTAGTTGTTCAGCATTGTGTTGTTTAGTGTCCATGTCTTTGTGGACTTTGGCAGAACTTTGTTGGTATTGATATTTAATTTACTCCAATGTGGTCTGAGAAAGTGTATGGCAGTATATTGATTTTATGAAATTTGTTTATGCTTGATTTATGGGCAAGGATGTGATCAATCTTGTAGAATGTATCATGTGGTGATTAGTAGAATGTATATTCCATGTATAGTCCATGGGTGGAATAGTCTGTAGGTATCTATTAAGTCCATTTGGTCAAGCTTCAATTTGAAGTTCCGAATCTCCTTGTTGATTTTTGCTTTGATAATCTATTTAGGGCAGTTAGTGTTGTATTTAAGTCCCCAGCTACGATAGCGTTTTTGTCAATATATATATATATTTATAGATCACTTAGTAGCTGCTTTATAAACTCTGGTGCTCCTATGTTGGGTACATATATGTTTAGGGTGGATATATCTTGTTGATTAATTGAGCCTTTTATTGTTCTGTGTTGTCCTCCTGTACCTTTTAAAATTTTTGATAGCTTAAATGCTATTTTGTCAGGTATTATGATTGTGGCTTCTGCTTTCTTTTGTGTTCTTTTTGCCTGAAAATTGGTTTCCTTCCTGTAACTTTGAGTCTGTGAGTTTCCATTCTAGTGAGATGTCTCTTATGCAGACAGTAAATTGTTTCATCATTTATTAAATACAGCTTTCCATACTATGTCTTTTCACTGATGCATTTAGTGCATTCACATTCTGGTTGGTTATTGAGATGTGAGAGTTTACCCTCTCATGAGGCTCTTATAAAGTCTGTTGTTGTTGGTTTATTTATTTGTTTGTTGCTTTTCTTTTAATTTTTTGGGTTGACATATGTGTGTGTTTTCTATTTTGCAGTCATGATGCATGCTTTATTGGTTCTTTGTTTTCTTGCATTCTTGGGAGGAATGTGGTTGCTTTTTGTTTTTTTCTTCTGTGTTAAATACCTTCTTAAATATCTCTTGTAGATCTAGTCTGGAGGCAGCATAAACTCTTAGGCATTGAATATCTGGTAAGGATTTCAATTTTCCATCACCAATGAAACTTAGCTTAGCTGGGTAGGAAATTCTTGGTTGGAATTGTTTATCTTTGAGTATTTTTGAAGATTGGACTCCAGTCTCTTCTGGCCTGTAGTGTTTCTGCAGATAAGTCTACTGCTATTCTAATTGGTCTTCCCCCAGTAGGTAGTTTGACCTTTTTCTCTCACTATCTTTGGTATTTTTTCTTTTCTTTTCTTTTCTTTTTTTGAGTTGGAGTCTCACTCTGTCACCCAGACGGGAGTGCAGTGGCTGCTTCCGGCCACTGCAGCCTCGACCTGCTGGGCTCCAGTGATCCTTCCACCTCAACCTTCCAAGTAGCTGGAACTACAGGTGCGCTACCATGCCTGGCTAATTTTTGATTTGTTGTAGAGATGAGGTCTCGTCAAGTTGCCCAGGCGAGTCTCGAACCCACAGGCTCAGGCAATCCACTCACCTCAGCCTCCAAAAGTGCTGGGATTACTGGCTGAGGCCTGGTATTTTTTCATATGTATATATATTATACACATATATATATGAATTATAATATTCATATATATTCATGAATTATAATATTATTTATTTATTTCTTCATTGTGTAAACAAATCACTATGTGTCTAAGAGTTTTTCTTCTTATTTGATACCTTGCAAATATTCTCAGTATCTCTTGTATTTGGATTGTCTCATTTCTGATGAGATGTGGAAAGTTTTCTTGGATGACCTCATGGGATGCTTGTTCCGGGCTGTTCTCATTCTCATTTTCTGCTTCAAGGATGCCTATTAGTCATATGTCTGGTCCCCTAATATAGTCACATGTCTCCTGAAGGTTTTGTTAAGTCTATTTAAGTTTCCTTTCTATGTTTTTAACAGATTGAGTTAGTTCCATATTTTGATCTCCAAACTGATATTCTCTCTTCTCCCTTGTTAATTCTGCTTTTCCATGCTTGTTAGGTTATTGTTTATTTTGTAACCTGTATTCTTTATAGCTTGCATCTCAACAATTCTTTCATGTTTTCATCTTGCTTTTCTTGGTTCTTATTCATCTTTTCCAACGATTCCTTGATCTTTGAATTTGTGGTCTGAGATAAATCGATCTTCATTGTTCGTGTTCCAAGTCTCTACCCTCTGTGACTATCCTCTTTTGATTTTGTGTAGTGTCTGTGTTTCTTCTTTGGTTTCTCTTCATTTGTGATGTTTTGCTTTTCTCTTTACTTCCATAGCTAAGTGAGAAAGGGAGTTGTTTTCACTTCTTTTTGCTCATCCTCACATATTTCCTTTGGTAAAAGCCTCTGGACTAGTTCATTTTTGAACACAGGTTGGAACTGGGGAGCTGTGTTGTTTCTTTTCTGATTTGAGATTTGAATGAGGTATTCTAGGGGGTGCTATAAGCCAAAAGCTGCCTGTAGATCAGAATGTTTGTTGATTGGTGCATAAGTCTCCTGGAGGCATGCAATGGGAACATATGTATCTCTCCTGGGTACAAAATGACATGAGGGAAATGAAAAGAAGAGAGACTAGAAAGGAATGACAATGAAGAGAATGAAGGAGGGAAGGAAAAAGATACAAACAAAAAGGTATGCAAGCAAAAAGAGAGACAAACGAGAAAGAAAACAAAAGAAAATTAAAAAACAAAGAAACTAAAACCATTATGAGCAGATTATCACACTCATATATATGTATTGGAAAGAAAGAAGCAGCAGCAGGGTAACAGAGAATTAAATACTTTCTCCCAACAAACTATATTTTAAAGAAGCAGATAGAATTATGCACACATACAAACAAAAAACCAAAAAAAAAAAAAAAATACCCCAAACAAAAAAACCTTCTGTAATCCTTGACCACCCTCTTGTGGCATTTTCTGAGACTTCACTTTTCTTGTAGGCAGGACCCAAGTACTGCTTTTCTCAGTTCACAGCAGAAGGGAGAGGTTGTGGAGGGCAGGGGTTTCCGACTTCTAAATCTGTCCCCATGTGGTTGTGGGGAGACTGCAAACTGTCCCAGGTGATCTGCCTATATTCAGCCCTCTCCATGTGTTGATCAGGATATTGCCTACCTGAATCACACCTCTCACAAATCACTTGGAAAAGGGTGCTGGGTCACATTGAAGCTCATTGTCTCTCACCCACTGTGAGCTGGGGCTGCGTTCTTTGGTTGCATCCACAGACTACAGATGCTTCACATCTGTCACTCTGTTCACCTCATGCGGTTGGGGGGAGGTTGCAAACTACCTCCAGCTGATCTGCCTGTGTTCAACCCTCCTCTCCCTGCTGATCAGGATGTTGCCTGAGTGAATCACACATCTCGTGAATCACGTGGGAAAGGGTGCTGGGTCACTTTTTAAAAATAGTTTATTATATTTTTAAATTTTTTTATTTTAAAGATATAGAGTACAATTCAGGGTTAAGTATACAAATGGTCATTGTACCAGTAAAGTTTGGGCCTCACTTTGGTCACTGCTTCATCTGGTTTGAGATCAGGTACCCCTATTGATGAAGTGTGCCACCTCTCCCCTGTCAGTGTCCTGCTACTGCCAATCCCTATTTTTTGGTATTATGGTAAATGTCTAGGGTCTGATTCTGAGTGAGAACATGTAGTACTCTGTTCTTTGTTTCTGTGAGAGATTACTGAAAATGATAGACTAAATCAATCCAAGTTTATGCCAACTCCATATGTTTGTCCTTCTTTATGGCTGTGTAATATTCCACTGTGCATATGCAACCAAATTTTAAATATCTAGTTCAGTTTTGATGGGCAGCATGATTAATTCTATGTTTTTGCTATTGTGAATAGTGCTGCAATAAACAAGTGTGCAGATATCTTTTTTGTTGAATGATTTGAATTCCCCCAGGTATATTCTCAGTAGGGAGATTCCTGGGTCATATGGAAGGTAAATTTTTAGTTCTTTCAGAAACTATCACACTGTCTTCCAAAGAGGTTGCACTAGTTTGCATTCCCACAAGCAGCGTAGAAGTACTTCTTTTCCTCTGCATCCTCACCAGCATCTCTTGCTTGTTTTATTAATTATGGCCGTTCTTACTGGGGTTCGGTAGTATCTCAATGTGGTTTTGATTTGCATTTCTGTGATAATTAATGAGTCTGAGTACTTTTTCATGTGTCTGTTGGCTGCCCGTGTATCTTCTTTTGAAAAGTGTCTATTCATGTCTTTTGTCCACTTTTTAATGGGGCTATTTGTTTTTTTTCTGTTTGACTTGTTTGAGTTCCTCATAGATCTTTCGTCAGATATACAGTTGGCAAATAGTTTTTTCCCATTCTGTGGGCAGTCTCCCTGCTCTTTTGACAGTTTCTTTTGCTTTATAGAAGTTTGTCAGTTTGATGAGGTCCCACTTGCTTATCTTATTTCTTATGGTATGGGCACTTAGGATTCTGATTTGGAATTGGTTGCCATCTCCAATTTCTATAAGGGTGTCTCCTGCATTTTCTAAGATTTTTATAGTTTGAGGTTTTACGTTTAGGTCATTGATCCACTTAGTGTTAATATTTGTGTATGGTGATAGGTGTTTCAATCTTCTGCATGTGATCAGCCAGTTTTCTCAGCACCATTTACTGAATAGATTCTCCTCTCCCCAGTGGTTGTTGTTAGAGACTTTGTCAAAGATGAGTTGGTTGAGAAATTGAGGCTTTGCTTCTGGAATCTCTCTCCTGTTCCATTGGTCTATATGCCTGTTCTTGTACCAATACCAGGTTGTTATGATTACTGTAGCCTTAGAGTAAAGTTTAAAGTCGGAAGTGTGATACCTCCTTCTTTGTTTCTTTTACTAAGGATTGTTTTGGCTATTTTTTTTACCATCCCTGCAAACTCGAGCAGACAACCTATATATTATTTAATTTTTGGAAGTGAGCAACCCCTTCAGGTCCCCTTCCACTGTGGGAGCTTTTCTGTCCTCTCAATAAATCCTGCTTTCAAAAAAATTTTTTGGAGGTCTTTTGCAACTAAATATTTCTGCTAGATTATGGAATTGTAGATAAATGCATTCAGAAAACCTAACTATCTGTCATGCTACAATTACTTGTTTATTTGTTTATTTATATATTTATTTATTGACTCTGTTGCTGAGTCTGGAGTGCAGTGACCCACTCATGGCTACCCAGCTTCAAACTCCTGGGCTCTGGCGAACAGCCTTCTAAGTAGCTAGAACTACAGGAGTGTGCTACCAAACTTGGCTAATTTTTATTTTTATTATAGTGACTAGGTCTCACCAAGTTGTCCAGGCTGGTCTCGAACTCGCGGGCTCAGGCAATCCACTTGCCTCGGCCTTCCAACGTGCTGGAATTACAGACTGAGCCACCAAGCCCAGCTTCTTAAAATTTTTTTTAATTTTAAATATGTGGGGTACAGTTCAGGGTTAGGTATACAAATGTTCATTATGCATATACTCTTGTTGATAAGGTGTGCCCTCTATCCCCTGGCAGTTTCCCACTACTGCCAGTCCTACTCCCATCCTCCCTTGGAAGTTTCCCACTACTGCTAATCGCTTTCTTATAATATTGTGATAGTTGTGCAAGATGTGCTTATTAGTGAGAACATGTATACTTGATTCTTTGTTTCTGTGATAACTCACTCAGTATTATAGACTCTAATTTCATTCAACTGCTATGAAATTCATAATTTTGTTCTCCTTTTTAATGCTGTGTAATATTCCATTGTGTATATGTACCACATTTTAAAAAATCCAGTTCTCTTTTGATGGGCAGCACGGTTATTTCCATGTTTTTGGTATTTTGAATAATGCTGCAGTAAACATGCATGTGCAGGTATCTTTTCCAAAGAGTGATTTTTGTTCCTCTGGGTATATTCCCAGTAGGGGGATTGTGGGGTCACATGGGAGGTTGATTTTTATATATTTTAGGAATCACCACACTGTTTTCCACAGAGGCTGTACTAGTTTACACTCCCTCCAAGAGTATAGAAGTGTTCCCTTTTTGCCATATCCTCTCCAGCATCTATTATTTTTTGAGCTATTGGTGATGGCCGTCTTGACTGGACTTAGATGGTATCTCAGTGTGGTTTTAATTTGCATTTCTTGATGACTAGTGAGGCTGAGCATTTTTTCTTGTATCTATTGACTGCTCGTATGCTTTCTTTTGAGAAGTGACAATTCATATCTTTTGCCCACTTTGTAATGGGACTGTTTGTTTTTTTCTTTTGGCATGTTTGTGTTCCTTGTAGATCCTAGATGTTCAGCCTTTATCAGACTACAGTTGGCAAATATTTTTTCCTAGTCTGTGGGCTGTCTCCCTTGGTGGTTTATTTTGCTTTGCAGAAGCTTGTTAGTTTGATGAGGTCTTACTTTTCTATCTTATCTCTTATGGCATGGGCACTTGGGATTTTGATCAGGAATTGGTTGCCATTTCCAATTTCCATAATGGGTCTCCTGAATTTTCTAAGGTTCTTATAGTTTGAGGTTTTACATTTAGGTCTTCGACACAGTTAGAGTTGATTTTGTGCATGGTGATAGGTAGAGATCTTGCTTTAATCTTCTGCATGTGGTCAGCCAGTTTTCCTAGCACCACTTATTGAATAGGTTCTCCTCTCCCCAGTAGTGGGTGGTAGAGGCTTGTCAAAGATGAGTTGGTTGAGAAATTGAGGTTTTACTTCTAGAAACTCTTTCATGTTCCATTGGTCTATATGCCTGTTCTTGTACCAATACCAGGCTATTTTGATTGTTGTAGCTTTATAATAAAGTTTAAAGTCTGGGAGCATGATGCCTCCCCCCCCTTTTTTTTTTGCTGAGGATTGTTTTGGCTATGTGTGTACATTTATGCTTCCATATGAATTCCTGTATTGTTTCCAGGTCTGAGAAGAATGCTGCTGGTAATTTAATGGGTATTGTGTTAAATCTGTAGATTGTCTTGTGTAGGATGGACATCTTAACAATGTCGATTCTTCTAGTCCATGAGTATGGAATATTTTTCCATTTGTTTGTGTCATCTTTGATTTCTTTGAGCAATGTTCTGTAGTTTTGGTTGTAAAGGTTTTTGACTTCTCTGGTAAGGAAGATGCCAAGGCATTTCATTTTTTTGGTGGCTGTTGGGAATGAGACTGTGCTTTTTATTTGGGGTTCTGTTTGCTTATATTTGTTGTATAGGAATTTGACTGACTTTTGGCATATTGATTTTATTCCCTGACACTTTACTAAAGTCCTTTATCAGTACAAGGAGGTTTTTGACAGATTCTCTTGGGTTTTCAAGGTATACAATCATGTCACCTGCAAATAGAGATAACTTCCTTTTTTCCTATCTGGGTATCCATGTTTTCCTTTTCTTGTCTGATTGCTCTAGCTAGGACTTCCAATACTATTTTGAACAGGAGGGGTGAGAGTGAACATCCTTTTCTTGTTCTGGTTTTTAGGGGAAATGGTTCCAATTTCTTTTGTACAACAAAGGAACAGAGTAAATAGATAGCCTGGTGAATAGGAGAAAATGTTTGCAAACTATTCATTTGACAAGGGACTAATATTCAGAATATGTAAGTAACTTAAACGACTAAATAACAAGAAAAATTATCCCATTAAAAAATGGGCCAATGATCTGAATAGACATTTTTCAAAGGAAGACCTAAAACGGTCAAAAGGTATATGAAAAAATGTTCATCAACAATAATCATCAAGGAGATAAGAACCAAAACTACAGTGAGATATTCCCTTTCTCCAGTTGAAATGTCTATTTTCTAAAAGACAAAAAATTAATAGCAAATATTGGTGAGGATGTGGTGAAAAAGGATCTTTTCTACACTGTTGTTGGGGATGCATTAGTACACATATTATAATAATAGTATGGAAATTTCTCAAAAAATTAAAATAGAACTACCATATGATTCAGCAATTTCACTACTGGGTATAATTTTTCACAGAAAATAAATCATTACATGAAAGGGATTCTTGCATCTCCATGTTTATTGCAGCATTATTCACAATAGCTAACATATGGAATCAACTTGTGTCCAACAACAGATGAACGGATAAAGAAAACATGGTATATGTACAAAAACTGTATATCCTCACTCATATGTGAGACTTATAGTATTTTATCTCATAGAGGTAGTTGAGTAGAATGAGATACATCAGAGGCTAGGAAGAGTTTGTGTGTGGGAGAGGAATGAATAGAGGTTTGTTGCTAGGTACAAATGTACAATTACATAGAAGGAATATGTTCTAGTGCTTTTAACACAGTTGGGTAACTAGAGTTAGCAACAATATAATGAATATTTCAACATAGCTAGAAGTGAATATTTGAAATGTTCCCAACACAAGTAAATGATAAATATTTGGGGGGATTGATATCCTGAATACCCTAATTTTATAATTATTTGTTATATTAATATATCAAAATCTCAGTGCATAAATATGTAAAAATATGTGTCAAAAAGAAAGTGACCATTAAATCTGCTACATTTATAGACTAAGATTTACAAGATAAACCTAAAAGCCTAAGAAAAAACTAGTTTTTTGATAAGTAATTTTAATATTTTTTACCAGTGTATTTTTATAGTATTAAAATTGTTATTGTTGGTTGTTGCAAAAAAGGTAATGTCCTTACTAGCATAAATTAATTACATTACCAACATGATTGGACTTTTACATTTATATTCTTTCTTCCCTTTATTCATTCTCTTGACCTCTCATAACAACCATTCTGCTCTTTATCTTCATGAGATCCACTTTTTAGCTCCTACATATTAGAGTATGATATTTTTCTCTCAATGCTTGACTTATTGTACTTAGCATGACAGCCTCCAGTCTTAAGCATGTCACTACAAATGACAGCATTTCATATTTTTAATGGCTGCATAATATTACGTTATTTACATATAGTGCTTTTAAACATCAATTCATCCATTGGTAGGTACTTATGTTGATTCCATATTTTGAATATTGTGACTATTGCTGTGATAAACATGAGAGTGCAGATATTTCCATAATACTTTTTATATTACAACTTGCTGTAGGATTGCTGGGTAATATCATAGTTTCATTTTTTTTTTGTATTTGGAAAAACCTCTGAACAATATTGTGGTTGTACTAATGTATATTCCCAACAGTGTATAAAGGTTTTCCTTTCTCCACATTCCCACCAGCATCTTTTATTGCCTGTCTTTTAAATGCAAGCCCTTTAAGTGTGAAAGACATGATATCTCATTGTGATTTTGAGATGTTTTCTCTGATTAGTGATTTTGAACATTTTTTCATGTACTTGTTGGCCATTTCTCTATCTGGTTTTTAAAAAAAAATATGTCTGTTTAGATCTATTGTCTATTTTTAACTATTTTTTCTTTATTATTGAATCGTTTGAGCTCCTTATATATTCTGGTTATTAATCCTTTGTCAGATGAATTATTTGAAAATATTTTTTCCAATTCTCTGAATTGTCACTTCATTCTGATTGTGGTTTTTGTTTTGTTTTCTGTGCAAAAGTTTTTAGCTTTAGGTAATTTGTCTATTTTTGTTTTGATTGCCTGTGCTTTTGATATTTTATGTAAAAATCGTTACACACACCAATGTCCTGCAATGTTTTCCAAAATATATCTTCCAGTTGTTTTATAGTATCAAGTATTAAATTTGTCTACCCATTTTTATTTAATTTGTATGTATGTTGAGAGATAGGGATTGCTTTATTCTTTAGCAAATACTTATCCACTTTTTCCAGAATAATTTATTGAAATGACTATTCTATCTCCACTGTATGTTCTTGACAACTTTGTTGAAGATGAGTTTGCTATAAATGCTGAGATTTGTGCTGGGCATGGTGGCTTAGCCTGTAATCCCAGCACTCTAGGAGGACAAGGTGGAAGATTGCCTGAGCCCAGGGGTTCCAGACCAGCCTGGGCAACTTTGTGAGACCTCGTCTCTACAATAAATCACAAAAATCCTGAGATTTATATCTTGGTTCTTTATTCTGTTCCATTGGTCTATATGTCTGTTTGTAATGATATTTTGGTTACTACAGTTTCATATTGTATTTTAAGTCAGGCAGTGTAACGGCTTCAGCTTTGTTCATTTTTCTCATCATGTCTTTGGCTAGTTGGAGTCTTTTGTGATTGCATATCAGTGTTAACTTTTTTCTATTTTTGTGAATAATGTCATTAGGATTTTAATAGGAATTGCACTAAATCTGTAAATTGCTTTGTGTAGTATTGTCCTTTTAACAATATTCAATCTTTCAATCCATGGGCATGGAATATATTTTTAATTTTTTATGTCCTCTTCTGTTTGTTTTATCAGAATTGTATGAATTTCCTTGTATATGTAAATTACTTTTTTTTTTTTTGAGTTGGAGTCTCACTCTGTCGCCCAGACTGGAGTGCAGTGACCGCTCCTGGCCACCGCAGCCTCGACCTGGTGGGCTCTGGCGATCCTTCCCCCTCAGCCTTCCAAGTAGCTGGAACTACAGGCACACGCTACCACACCTGGCTAGGTTTTTGATTTATTGTAGAGATGAGGTCTCACCAAGTTGCCCAGGTGGGTCTCGAACCCACAGGCACAGGCAATTCACCTCAGCCTCCCAAGGTGCGGGATTGCAGGCTGAGCCACCGAGCCTGGCTGTAAATTACTTTTTAAATTTAGACTGATTTCTTGGTATATTATATTTTTGTAGCTATAGTAAGCATGATTATTTTCTTGAATATTTTTAGATTGTTGGCTGTTGACATATAAGAATGCTACTAATTTTTGTATGTCAATTTTGTATTCTGCAACTTACCTGAATTTGTTTGATCAGCTTTGCCTATTTTTTATTGTCTGATTGCTCTGGTTTGGACTTCCAGTATTATATTTAATATATGTGAAAGTGAGTACCCTGTCTTCTTAAAATATTACAGAAAAGGCCTTCAATTTTTCCTCATTCAGTTACCCTGTTAGTTGTGGGTTTGTCATATAAAGATATTATTGAGGCTTCAGTGTCAAATCCAGGCCATTCAGTAAAGTTATTCAATCCCTCAAAAAAAAAGATATTCTTATTTTTATGTATGCTTCTTCTATACCCAGCTTGATAAGTGTTTTATTATAAAGTGATGTTGAATTTTATCTATATTTTCCAGCATCTGTTGGCATAATCATATGGTGGTGTTATTTATTCTCTTCATGAAATACAGTACATTTATTGATTTGATTATGTTGAACTATGTTTGCATCACTTGAACAAAAAACAATCATGGTGAATGATCTTTATAATGTGTTGTTGAATTTCATTTGCCCATATATTGTTGAAAATGTTTGCTTCTATGGTCATCAGGAATATTGGTTTGTATGTTGTTGAGTTTTTGCTATTTTTGTCATCAGGCTGATACTGACCTTGTAAAATGAATTGAGAAGTATTTTATCCTCTCTAAGTTTTTGAAGAGTTTAAACAGGATTGGTATTAGTTTTTTAAATGTTTATTAGAATGTAGCAGTGAAATCATCAAGACCTTACTATTGTAGGAATTTTTTTATTATTGCTTTGATTTTCTTTCTTTTTTTTGGTTTGTTTATTTTTTTATGGATTAATCTTAATAAGTTGGTTTTAGATGTTTATAAGTGTATTCATTTTTCAAGGTTTAAAAACATTATTTACATATAGTGATTTATAACAATCCCTAATGATTCTTTGTATTTTTGAGGTCTCATTTATTATACATGCCTCCTTTTATATTTCTAGTTTTATTTATTTGAGTCTTCTTTCTTCTTTTTCTGTTTTGGTTAGTCTAGCTAAAGATATGTCAATTTTGTTTAACTTTTCAAAATGTCAAATTTTCACTTTATTACTTTTCTATATTTTTATCTCAATTTTATTTATTTCTGATCAGATTTTTATTATTTCTTTCATCAAGGTAATTTTTATTTTGGTTCTTGCTTTTTTATTCCTTGAAGTGCATAATTAGATTGTTTATTTGAATGTGGTCTACTTCATCGATATACGTATTTATTGCTATAAAATTTCTTCTTATTGCTTTTTCCATATAGCATAAATATTTGTATGTTGTATTTTTATTTGTTTTTTTTTGTTAATTTCTTGATTGACCCATAAGTCATTCAGCAGTATGTTGTTTAATTTCTATGTGTTTATGCACTTTCTGAAGTTGCTCTTGTTATTGATTTTTAGATTTGTTCCATTGTGGTAAAAAATATTTTGCATAATTTCTATTTTAAAAAATTGTGAGGATGAGCTGGAGATGGAATCAGTTGGAGTGTGAGAGTTTCTGCATGGGTGAATGTGCATAAAGACTAGTCTGGGTCGTTCTGTGCATACAAGGGAGTGAGTGAATGTCCAACTGTGGGGAGACATGATATCAAGCACACAAGGCACCCCTGCAGAAGCATCTGCAATTTGTTACTGCTCCGAATTCAGTACCTATGGTGCACAGAAAGATCTGCCATTCCCAGGGCATCTCTCCAGAAAAGGCAGCAGAGATCAGCAGCCTCTTCATATCTGGCACCCAGCTCATACCACCACCTGCTGCAATGGCCAGGCACTGATAGCAGGGACCATGGAGAAACCTCGGGGAGGAAATCTGAAGCTGAACCTGCAGAGGATAAGACATTAGTGGATGACATTTGATGCCATTTTCTCTGTCCCAAGCCCAGAGGGCAACTTCTCTAGCTCCCCCAATTGTGAGAAGCCTGCATTCAGTGATTTCTGCATCCCTCTGGGATCACCATCGTTTGCCCAAAGAGAATACTCTGAGTGCACTCATACTGGAGAGACAGAAGCCCCACATCCTACACTGGATCAAGCATGGGCATGTGTAGTCAGAGAGGGAGACCTAGCAGTGGCCAGCCAAGTTGGAGTGAGTCCTAGAGTTTTCCTCTTCCACCTGCAGTCTGTGGGGTGTCTGACCCACAAGTAGTGCAGCCTAATCAGTCTGCAGGCAGAAAGCAGAGGAGAAGGGCTAGAGACTGGAGCCCACTCCCTACTGCCACCAAAAGCAGGAAAGGGAGCATGTTGGTTAAAAAAAAAAAAAAGGAAAAAAAGAAAAAATAAAAAAAGAACCTGAAGTTCCAGAAATGGCCACAAGAGGGAGATTTTTCTTTTTTTCATTTTTCTCTGCTCTCTCCAAGCACATAACTTTCTGTGAGAGTTTTCTGATTCGACCTGCTTCTATTTTTCCCTTGTATGTGTGTGTGTGTTTATATTCGAGGGGGAGCGCATCTTTGATTTCTGTTGTTGTTTGTTTTTGTTTTGTTGTTTTCTTTAACTGCTTATCTATTTATTTGTGTGCCTGTCTGCTTCTCTTCCTCTCCTTTGTCTTCATCTCCCTTTTGTTTCCCTTCTTCATATCTTTGTTCTTTTCCTTTTTATTATTTCATTTTGGTTTCAGAGGTCATACATATGCCCTCACCATATGGACAGATTGTAAGGTTGTGGAAAGTGGGTTCCAGGGGACTCACACCTCTGTCAGTGGATACTGGGATCTACAGATTGCTTCTGATCCACAGCTTTCCCATTATACCTTAATCAAATCTCAAAACTGCAAAAAGAGAGCATAGCGCCTCACCCCAGTATGACTTCAAAGTTGAGCAAATTCAGTGGATCTATGTAAGGAAGAATAGGGTATTGAGCTATCAGAAGTGAAAGCTATCACCCCTATCACTGAGCAACAGAGTTAAAGAGGGAGGAAAAGGGGGGGGGGACCATCACAATGTAAGAAGAACCAACGGAAGAACACAGGTACCCTCAAGACTCTTGGGAAGACAGCACCTGAGAATACAGACTCAGAACTCAAACAATGAAGACCCCCCAGAATGACTGATCTCAAACCACAAACACAGATATCACAGTATTTGTAGAGAATAAATAGAAATGTGGAGAGGCAAGAGGAAAGAATGAAGGAGCTGATAACAACAATAAAGATTACAGTAAATTAAATAAACTGACAAGCCTGAAAAATATAATTAACCAAGAAGAAGAATTTCAGAGCCGAGGACCAAAATCTGGAACTAACCCAATCTGTTTAAAACATAGAAAAAAACACTTAAAAAGATGGGACAATGCATCTAAGAGATGTGTGATTATATAAAGAGGCTGAACTTATGCCTGATTAGCATTTCTGAGGCATATAAGAAGACAGAAACAATTTTACAACAAACATTCAATGAAATTATCCAAGAAAACATCCCTCCGCTCATCAAAAATGTGACTATTTATACATAGATTCAGAGAACTCATGCAAGACAACAAATGAGAAGACCAACTCCTAGACACATAGTAATTTGCTTACACAAAAAGATATAAAAGAAAAAAATCCTAAAGGCAGTAAGAGCGATGGGTCAGACTTCCTATTTGGGAATATCAATTCATATATCAACAGACTTATGTACAGTAACTCTACAGGATAGAAGAGACTGGAGTCCAATCTGCAATGTTCTCAAGGATAAACAATTCCAGTCAAGAATTTCCTGCCCTTCTAAGCTAATCTTCATCAGTGATGGAGAATTAAAATCCTTCCCAGACATTTAATCCCTAAGAGTTTATGCTGTCTCCAGACCAGCTCTATAAGAGCTGCTTAAGAAGGTATTAACCATAGAAGAAAGAAAAAAATTGACCATGTTATTCCCAAGAATCCAGGAAAATAGAGTATCAACACAGCATGGATTGTGAATGCAAAACTGAAAACACACACATATACCAATGCCCCCTCCAAAAAATCAAACAAACATCCCACCAACAACAGCACCAAATAACACTATAAGAACTTCATGACAGGATTAAGCTTTCACATCTCAATAACCAGCCTGAATGTGAATGGACTAAATGAATCACTGAAAAGACATAGAATGGCAAAATGGATAAAAATACATAAATCTACAATTTACTGTCTCCAGGAAGCACATCTCACAGCAAAGGATGCTCACAGACTTAAAGTTAGAAGATGGAAAACAAATTTTCAGCTGACTGCATCACAAAAGAAGGCAGGAGTTGCAAACTTAATATAAAAACAAACTTTAACCTATCAAAAATTTGAAAAGATGTGGAGGGACACTATATAATGATAAAAGAGTCAATCCATCAACAAGAAATATCTGTCCTAAACATATATGCACCCAACACAGGAGTACCAACTTCCATAAAGCAACTATTAAGAAAACTAAAAGATATATTTGACTCTACCTCTGTCATATCTGGGAACTTAAATGCCCCACTGAAAACCCTAGATAGATCATCAAGGCAAAATATCAGCAAGGAGATTTAGAGGCTCAATGTGATGCTTGACCAAATGGACTTATTAGATACCTACAGAACACTCCACCCAACAACCATGGAATATGCACTGTACTCATCACTATATGGAACGTACTCCAAGATCAACCACGTGCTTACCCACCAATCAAGCATCAACAAATTTAGAAAGATTAAAATACTGCCATGAAACTTCTCAGACCACAATGGAATAAAATTAAATCCCACCACCAACCAAATTCCCCAAAACCCACAAAGACATGGACAGTAAACAGCATGATGCTGAACAACTCCTGGCCAACACAGAAGTCAAAACAGAAATTAAAAGATTCCTGAAAACAAATGAAAGTGAAGAAACATCTTGCCAAATCCTTTGGGATGCCATGAAATCAGTACTAAGAGGGGAATTTTTATCTCCATGAATACACATCAAGAAAATAGAAAGGTTAAAAAGTTAATAGCCTAATAACTCACCTAAGAGAACTGGAAAGACAAGACCACCAAAACTCTAACTTTAGTAGAGGAACCAGATCACCAAAGAAAAAGCCCAAATATGGAACATAGAAGAGAAAATTTTACAGAAAATTCAACAAAACAAAGTTGGTTCTTTGAAAAGATAAACAAGATTGATGGAGTCATATCCAGAATGACCAAGAAAAAGAGAGAAAAAGTCCAAATAAACACAACTGGAAATGCAAAAGATCAAGTCACAGCAGAACCTGGAGGAAAAAAAAAAAAAAAAAAAAAAGATTGTCAGAGATTACTGTGCACACCTGTGTGGGAAAAAACTAAATAAGCTAAATGAAATGGAGGACTTTCTGACATCACAAACCCTCACAAGGTTGAAACAAGAAGAAATTGAGATCCTAAATAGATCAATATCAAACCAGGAAATTGACTCTGTCATAAGAAAACTACCTGCAAGAAAAGTCTAGAGCCGATGGATTTCCAGCGGAATTCTACAAAACACACGAGAAAGACTAAATATCAATTCTACTGAAAATATTCCAGGCAATTGAGAAAGATGGAACTCTCTGCAATAATTGTATGTAGCTAACATTACACTGATACAAAAGCAGGTGAAGATCCAACAAAGAAAGAACTACAGGCCAGTATCCCTGATGAAGATAGATGCAAAATTTCTCAACAGAATTCTAGCAAATTAGATCCAAAAACACATCTCAAAAATCATTCACCATGACAAACTGATTTTATCCCCAGGGTGCAGGACTGGTTCTGCAACTGCAAGACCATAAATGTTATTAAATACATCAATAGATGTAAAAACAAGAACCACATGATTTTATCATTAGATGTAGAAGAAGTTTTTGAAGAATTTCTTCTTCATCAAAACCCTTGAACACCTAGACATAGAAGGAACATAACTCAAAATTGTAAGAGCCGTCTATGATAAGCCTGCAACCAACATATTGCTAAACAGATAGAAATTGGAATCGTTTCTCCTTAAAACTGGAACAAGACAGAACTTCTCACTTTCACCCCTCCTGTTCAACATACTGTTGGAAGTCCTAGCTAGGGCAATCGGAAAAGAAAAGGAAATTACGGGTATCCAAATAGGAAAAGAAGAAGTCAAGTTATCCTTCTTTGGTGATGATATGATCCTATATCTCCAAAATCCAAGAGAATCTGTAGAAAACCTCCTTGCACTGATAAAGAACTTTGGCAAAGTCTCAGGGTATGAAATAAATATGCAAAAGGCAGTCACTTCCTTATACACTAACAACGAACAGGCATAAACCAAATAAAAAGCACCATCCCTTTCACAATAGCCATGTAAAAAGTGAAATACCTTGGCTTCTTCCTAACCAGACAAGTGAAAAACCTTTACAATGAAAACTACAAAACGCTGCTTAAGGAAGTCAAAGATGACACAAACAAATGGAAAAATATTCTATACTCATGGTTTGGAAGAATCAACATTGTTAAGATGTCCAAGCCGGGCTCGGTGGCTCAGCCTGTAATCCTGCACCTTTGGGAGGCTGAGGTGAGTGGATTGCCTGAGCCCGTGGGTTCGAGACCCACCTGGGAAACTTGGCGAGACCTCATCTCTACAATAAATCAAAAATGAGCCGGGTGTGGTAGCACGTGCCTGTAGTTCCAGCTACTTGGAAGGCCGAGGTGGAACAATCACCGCAGCCCAACAGGTTGAGGCTGAGGTGGCCAGAAGCGGCCACTGCACACCAATCTGGGCAACAGAGTGAGACTCCAACTCAAAACAAAAAAAAATGTCCATCTCCCAGTTACAATCTGCAGATTCAATGCAATACCCATTAAATTACTAACAGCATTTTTCTCATACCTCAAAACAACAATACAGAAATTCATATGGAAACATAAACAACCATGAATAGCCAAAACAATCCTTAGCAAAAGGAACAAAGCAGGAGGTATCACACTTCCAGATTTTAAACTAGGGTGCTAATATCTCCTACTATTATTCCATACCAGTCTATTTCTCCTTTTAGATCGACTAGTATTTGTTATATATATTTGGGATTTGTGGTGTTTGGTGCATAAATATTTATAATAGTTACATCCTCTTTCTGAACTGACTCCTTCGTCATTCTATAGAGACCTTTGCTTCTGTTTTACAATCTTAGATTTGCAGTCAATTTTTTCTTAATATATCTCTATTCCTACTCTTTTTAGGCTTCAGTGGCATAAACTATCTTTTATACCCCTTCACTTTCTATCTAGGTGTGTCTTTATAATTTAAGAGGATTTCTTAAAGGCAGCATATAGTTGTTTCATTTTTCTTGATCAATTTAGCCATTTTGTGCTTTTTAGTTGGAGAATTGAGACCACTTACAGTTATTGTTATTATTGATAAGTAAGGACTTACTACTGCTCTTTTTCATATTTCCTTTTCTATTTATTTCTGCTGTTTTTACTTTGTTTTGTTTTGAGACTCCTCGTGATTCTTTCCCCATGTTTGGAAATTTTTCTGTTATTTTCCTTCCTTACAGTGTGTGTGTGTGTGTGTGTGTGTGTGTGTGTGTGTGTGTGTGTGTTTTATGTAATTTTGTATAGTAGTATGTTTCCATTTATTCTTTTTTATAATAAAAGAGTCTTTTTACAGGTTATACCACTGTGGTTACTATGAAACTTACAAATACATCTTTTTTTATTATTCTAATCTTATTTTATTTAGTCTGCATTTTTTTCTGAAGGATTATTTAAAATGCCTGACACCATATCATTTCATCATTTCATAGTTCAATAAGCAAATAAAGACATTTTAAAAACATAACTATATGCTATAAGCACAACTACAAAAAATATAATTCACAGTCCATTAGCAGCTTCTTCTAATTAACATCTAAGATATCGCTTTACAACTAGCTTGTTCAGTTCAAAAGCAAAGCTGATCTATAGTATTTGATTGTTATGCTTCTTTCATATAGTTGAGTATTGATTTTTTCTTTCTTTTTCTTTTTTTTTTTTTGAGTTGGAGTCTCACTCTGTCGCCCAGACTGGAGTGCAGTGGCCGCTCCCGGCCACTGCAGCCTCGACCTGCTGGGCTCCAGCGATCCTTCCACCTCAGCCTTCCGAGTAGCTGGAATTACAGGCATGTGCTACCACGCCCAGCTGATTTTTTGATTTATTGTAGGGATGAGGTCTTGCTGCCCAGGCGGGTCTCGAACCCGTGGGCTCAGGCAATCCACGCATGTCAGCCTCCCAAAGGCGCGGGATTACAGGCTGAGCCACCGAACCCGGCTGAATATTGATTTTTAAATTCATTTTGCTAAACTCTGTCTTTGATTGGTATATTTAGACCATTTATATTTAAGGTATTTAATGATGTGTTAGTATTAAAGTCTGTCATTTTATAATTTATTGTGTTTATTTTTTCCTGTTTCTTGTTATTGCATTTCTGTTGGCTACTTTAACATTTTTTAGAATTCATCTTGATTTATTTTAAGTGTTTTTGGTGTAACTCTTTGTATAGTTTCTGTAGTGGTTGCTCTGGATATTATAATATACATATGTAACAATTTACTGATGTCAACATTTATTTTTATATCAATATTTTTTATTTTGATATTGTGGGGTACAGTTAAGGATTAGGTATACAAATATGCTTCGTTCAGACACCCTTGTTGATAAGGAGTGTCTCCCCATCCCCAGACAGATATTGACTACCGTTAATCCCACCTCCCTTCCCCTTGCCACACCATAGTTTCCCACCACTGTCAGTCCTTTTCTTATAGTATGACAATAGATGTTTAAGGTCCGCTATATGAGTGAGAATATGTGATACTCAGATCTTTGTTTCTGTGAGAGCTCACTCAGTATTATTGACTCTAGTTCCATCCAGGTTGCTGCAAAGTTCATGATTTTGTTCTTTTTTATGGCTGCATAGTATTCCATCAGGTATATGTACCACATTTTTTAATCCAGTCCTCTTTTGATGGACAGTATGGTTGATTCCACGTTGTTGCCATTGTGAACAATGTTGCGATAAACATATGTGTGCAGGTATCTTTTTTATAGAGTGATTTGAGTTCTTCAGGGTATATTCCCAGTAGGGGGATTGCAAGGTCATATGGGCAGTCGATATTTAGAGCTTTTAGGAATGGCCACACTGTTTTCCATGGAGGTTGCACTAGTTTGCACTCCCACCAACAGTGTAGGAGTGTTCCCTTTTCACCACACACTCTCTAGCAACTGTTATTTTTTTGAATTATTGATAATTGCCATAGTGGTATCTCACTTTGGTTTTGACTTGCATCTCCTTGATGATTAGTGAGGTTGAACATTTTTTCATGTGTCTGTTGGCTGCTCGGATGTCTTCCTTTGTGAAGTGTCTGTTGATATGTTTTGCCCATTTTATTATGGGGTTGTTTTCTTTTTTCTTTTCAACACGTTTGAGTTCCTTGTAGATCCAAGATGTTAAGCCTTTGTCAGACCTGGAGTTGGCAAATACTTTTTCCCAGTCTGTAGGCTGTCTCCCTGATCTCTTGATGGTTTCTTTGGCTTTGCAGAAGCTTGTCAGTATGATGAGGTCCCACTTGTCTATCTTATCTGTTATGGCCTGTGGGTTTCGGGTTTTGTTCAGGAATTGGATGCCAGTTCCAATTTCCATAAGGTTATATCCTGCATTTTCTAACGTTCTAATGGTTTGAGGTTTTATATTTAGGTCTCTGGTCCATTTAGAGTTAATTTTTGTGTATGGGGACAGATAGGGGTCTTGTTTGAGTCTTCTGCATGTTATCAGCCAGTTTTCCCAGTACCATTTATTGAATAGGTTCTCCTCTCCCCAGTGGTAGGTGGTGGAGGCTTTGTTGAAGATGAGTTGGTTGAGAAATTGAGGTTTAGCTTCTGGAATCTCAATTCTATTCCATTGGCCTATATGCCTGTTTTTGTACCAGTACCAAGCTGTTTTGATTATTGTAGTTGTATAGTAAAGTTTGAAGTCTGGTAATGTGATACCGCCTGCTTGTTTTGTTTTTGTTTTTTTGCTGAGGATTGTTCTGGCTATTCTTGATCATTTGTGTTTCCATATGAATTCTTGTGTTGTTTTTTCTAGGTCTGAGAAGACTGTTGCTGGTAATTTGATGGGTATTGCATTAAATCTGTAGATTGCCTTAGGTAGGATCGACATCTTCACAATGTTGATTCTTCCAACCCATGAGCATGGGATATTTTCCCACTTGTTTGTGTCATCTTTGATTTCTTTGAGCAGTGTTTTATAGTTGTCATTGTAAAGGTCATTCACATTTCTGGTTAGGAAGATGCCAAGGTATTTCTTTTTTTGTGGCTATTGTGAATGGAATTGTGCTTTTTGTTTGGGTTTCTGTTTGTTTATTATTGGTATAAAGAAATTTGATTGTCTTTTATACATTTATTTTATATCCTGAGACTTTGCCAAAGTCCTTTATCAGTGTAAGGAGGTTTTTGAAAGATTCTCTTGGGTTTTCAAGATCCATGATCATGTCATCTGCAAAGAGAGATAACTTGACTTCCTCTTTTCCTATTTGGATACCCCTGATTATCTTCTCTTCTCTGATTGCTCTAGCCAGGACTTCTAATACTATATTGAACAGGAGGGGTGAGAGTGGGCATCCTTGTCTTGTTCCAGTTTTCAGGGGAAATGGTTCAAATTTTTGTCCATTTAGGAGTATGCTGGCTGTGGGTTTCTCATAGATGGCTTTTACTATTTTGAGGTATGTTCCCTATATGCCTAGATGTTTGAGGGTTTTTATCAAGAAGGGATGCTGGATTTTATCAAAAGCTTTTTCTGCATCTAATGATATAATCATGTGGTTTTTGTTTTGACATCTGTTGATGTATTTAATTACATTTATGGTTTTACAAATGTTGAACCAAGCTTGCATCCCAGGTATGAAGCCTACTTGGTCATGACAGATGATTTTTGAGATGTATTATTGAATCCGGTTTGCTAGGATCTTGTTGAGAATTTTAGCATCTATGTTCATCAAAGATATTGGCCTGTAGTTCTCTTTCTTTGTTGGGTCTTTACGTGGCTTGGGTATCAATGTCATGTTAGCTTTGTGAAATGATTTGGGGAGAGTTCCATCTTTCTCAGTCACCTGGAATACCTTCAGTAGGATTGGTATCAGCTTCTCCTTAAATGTCTTATAGAATTCTGCTGGAAAGTCAACTGGACCAAGGCTTTTTTTGTAGGTACTTTTCCTATTATGTAGTCAGTTTCCTTTATTGTTATTGGTCTATTTAGGGTCTCAATTTCTTCTTGTTTCAACCTAGGCAGGTTGTGTGATGTCATAAAGTCCTCCATTTCCTTAAGGTTTTCAAGTTTGTTTCCATACAAGTTTACATAGTAGTCTCTAGTGATCTTTTGTGTTTCTTCAGCATCGTATGTGATTTCATCTTTTGTGTTTCTGATTATGTTTATTTGGGTTTTTCTCTTTTTTTCTTGGTGGGACTAGTTAGAGGATCATTGATCTTGTTTATTCTTTCGAAGAACCAGATTTTTGTTTCATTGATTTTTTGTATTATCTTTTTGTCTTCTATGTCCCAGATTTGGGCTTTTATTTTGGTGA
>NW_007247743.1:142171-176956 GCF_000164805.1 Carlito syrichta | reverse complement strand
TTCAGGGTCAGATGTGACTTTATCTTTGTGTTTCTGATTGTGTTTATTTGGGCTTTTTCTCTCTTTTTCTTGGTCAGTCTAGCTTGGGGACCATCGATCTTGTTTATCCTTTCAAAGAAACGGATTTTTATTTTGTGTTTTTTTTTGAATTGTCTTTTTGTCTTCTATGTCCTGGATTTGGGCTTTTATTTTGGTGATCTGGATTCTTCTGCTGAAATTAGGGTTTTGGTTGTTTGCTTTTCCAGCTTCCTTAGGAGGCTTGTTAGGCTATTAAATTGTGATCCTTCCATTTTCTTCATGTGTGTTTGTAGGTATATAAATTCCCCTCTTACTACAGATTTCATGGTGTCCCAGAGATTTTGGTAAGATGTTTCTTCATTTTCATTTGTTTCTAGGTAACTTTAATCTCTGTTTTGAGTTCATTGTTGACCCAGGAGTTGTTTAGCATCATGCTGTTTTGTGTCCATGTCTTTTTGGGTTTTGGGGGGACCTTGTTGTTTTTAATGTTTATTTTTATTCCACTGTGGTCTGACAAGGTACATGGTAAAATTTTGGCCCTTTTAAATTGACTTATACTTGATTTATGGCCAAGTATGTGGTCAATCTTAGAGTATGTTCCATGTGATGATGAGTAGAATGTATATTCTGTGGTTTTAGTATGGAGTGTTCTGTAGGTGTCAATTAAGTTCATTTGGTCAAGAATAACATTGAGGTTTCGGATCTTGTTGCTGATATTTTGTCTTGATGATCTGTCTAGGGTTGTGAGTGGGGTATTGAAGTCCCCAGCTATAATGGTGTTGGAGTTGATATCTTTTTTTAGTTTACCTGGAAGCTGCTTTATGAAAGTTGGTACTCCTATGTTAGGTTCATATTTGTTTAGGATGGATATTTCCTGTTGATGGATTGAACCTTTTGTCATTATGTAGTGGACTTCTGTATCTTTTTTGAGTTTTGATAGCTTAAGTGGTATTTTGTTTGAGATTAAAATCATGACTCCTCCTTGCTTTTGTGTTCCGTTCACCTGAAAATTTGTTTCCTATCCTCTTACTTTGAGTCTGTGAGTGTCCCTTCTAGTGAGATGAGTCTCTTGAAAGCAATAAATTGTTGCCCGGTGATATTTTATCCATTTTGCCATTCTATGTCTTTTCAGTGGTGCATTTAGTCCGTTCACATTCAAACTAATTATTGAAATGTGAGAGTTGATCCCTATCATAATGTTCTTATAGAGTTGTTGTTGTTCTTCCTGTTTGTGTGTTGTCTTTCTTTTGGTTCTGGATTTGGTTCATGTGTGTTTTTAATCTTTTGCTTGTACTCTTGTGAAGAACGTTGTTCTTTTTTTTCTTTTCCTCTGTTTTTAATATTTTCTAAAGTGTTTCTTGTAGAGGTGGTCTGGTGACAGCGTAGGTTCTTAGGGATTGGATATCTGGGAAAAATTTTAATTCTCCCTCCCTGATGAAGCTCATCTTGGCTGGGAGGTTATTCTTGGTTGAAATTGTTTATCTTTTATAACTTTGACTATAGGGCTCCAAGCTCTTCTAGTCTGGAGGGTTTCTGTAGATAAATCTGCTGCTATTCTTATTGGTCTTCCCTGGTAGGTAGTGTGACCTTTTTCTCTTGCTGCCTTTATGATTTTTTTATACCAACTTTGTTTAGGTGAATTATTGTGTGTCTGGGAGTTTGTCTTCTCATTTGTTGTTTTTCAGGGGTTCTCTGAATCTCTTGTGTTTGAATTTTTGCATCACTGATGAGATGAGGGAAATGTTCTTGAATGATTTCATGAACATTTCATGAAATGTTTCTTCCAGTGTGACCTCTGTTTCTCTCTCTGACTCACAAAGGGCAATTCCTCTTAAGTTTGGTCTCTTGAAGTAATCATTCATCTCTTGAAGGTTTTTTCCTGTCTTTTTGAGCTTCCTTTCTATGTTTTTGACAGTTTGGGTTAGTTCTGTTTTTTGGTCTTCAAGCTCTGAGATTCTTTCTTCTGCTTGACTAATTCTGTTTTCCATGCTTTTTAGTTTGTTATTTATTTCCATCACAGTATTCTTTACTGCTGTTATTTCTAACATCAGCTCCTTCCTATTTTCCTCTTATCTCTCCTCAATTTTTAAAATTCTCTTTATTAATGTCTTGATGTCTGGGTTTGTTTCATGTGACCAGTCATTCTGGGGGCTCTTCGTTCTTTGTTTTTCAAAGTCTGTTTTCTCAGTGTCTGACCTCCCAGGGGTCTATGAGAGATCTATATTCTTCTTTTGGTTTTGCATCATTTGTGCGTTTTTTTCCCCTCCCTACTTTTTCCTTCCCTCTACATCACTATCTTCTTTAATTCTGTTATTCAGGAGTAGAGAGATTGCTTTTACTTTTGTTGGTTCAGTCTCCTATTTTTCTTTATGTATGTCCTCTTACTTTGTTCAATTCTGGAGTTGCACTGTAGGTTGGGGGTGGTCCTTTTTGCAGTTTTGAGATTTACTTAACAGGGGAGCTGTGATTCAAAATCTATCTGTAGGTCCTGGTATCTGCCGATAGGTGTATGGATAATCTGAAACCCACTTCCCCATTCCTTGGAATCTGTGCATGTAGTGGGGTTGTAGGTTTACTACATGAAATAAAATGATGTTAACAGAGGGAAGAGAATGGACCAGACAGTGGGGGGAAGAAGGGGTAGAGAGAGAGAGAGGAGTAAGGGGGAAAACAGATGAGTGTACCAACAAATGGAGAGAGAGATGAAAATTGAAACATAAAAAAAAATAGACCACGGCTACAAACTAACCAACTCCCATACAAAAAATACCCTAAAACATATACTGATACTAACACACACGCTTACCAACCTTCTTATTGGTGTGCTATTCCTCTATAGAAAGATATGGTTTACAGGGAGAAGAAAGGAAAAGAGGAGGGAATAATGGAAAAAAGGGGGTAAACAAAACAGAAGGAATAGAATCTAGTTAGTAGACTAACAGAACCAATCAAGCACACTCTGAGACTTTTCGTTTAAGTCGAATGTCCTTTCAGCTCTGATTTCCAGCTGTCTTTTCAGGCTGGCAAGTTTGTTCACAGTTAGGGTCAGTTGCCCCTGGCCTGCTGTGAAGGGCAGTTCAGATCACCACTCAGTTCACCACTGCCCAGTTTACCACTCAGATCTGGCCTGTGTCTGCCAAGCTTCCGTTTTTCCCCTTTTGGTGTTGTTACCTTGAATATCCAGCAGATGGTGCTATCTCACCGCTCCAGATGGTCTTTATCTCACCTGCTTGCTCCCTCAACTGCCAGTCCCACTACCCCTCCCCTGACGGTTTTCTACTACCGTGAATCATATTTGTATAGCATTATATTTGTTCAAGGTCACCTTATAAGTGAGAACATATGGAACTCAGTTCTTTGTTTTGTGATAAATCACTGAGTATGATAGATTCCAAGTCCATCCAATTTGCTGCAAAGTCCATATATTTGTCATTCTTTATGACTGCATAATATTCCATTATGTATATGTACCACATTTTTAAAATCCAGTCCAGTGTCGATGGGCAACACAGTTGGTTCCATATTTTTGCTATTGTGAATAGAACTGCAACAAACATACATATGCAGGTATCTTTTTTGTAGAATAATTTGAGTTCCTCCAGGTGTATTCCCAATAGGGGAATTGCTAGGTCATATGGAAGGCCAATTTCTAGTTCTTTCAGAAATCTCCAGACTGTTTTTCAGAGTGGTTGTACAAATTTGCATTCCCACCAGCATTGTAGAAGCATTCCTTTTTCTCCATATCCATGCCAGCATCTGTTGTTGTTTGTTTTATTAATGATGGTCATTCTTACAGGGGTTAGATGGTATCTCAATGTGGTTTTGATTTGCATTTCTCTGATGATGAGTTAGACTGAGCACTTTTTCATGTGTCTGTTGGCTGCCCATATATCTTCTTTTGAGAAGTGTCTATTCATGTCTTTTGTCCACTTTTTTTGCCCTCTTACAATTATTGTTGTTATTGGTAAGCAAGGACTTACTACTGCCATTTTTCATATTTCCTTTTCTGTTTATTTCTGTTGTTTTTGCTTTGTTTTCTTTTGAGACTCCTCATGATTCTTTCCTGAAGTTTGGAAATTTTTCTGTTATTTTCCTTCCTTACTGTTGTGTGTGTGTGTGTGTGTGTGTGTGTAAGTTTTCATTTATTCTTTTTTATTATAAAAGAGTCTTTTTACAGGTTATACCACTGTGGTTACTATGAGACTTACAAATACATCTTATGAATATAACAAGTTATTTCAAAGTGATGGCAACTTATCTTAGATCAGAAATACAACAATAGAAACAAATACAAAAAACACAAAAATTCTGCACTTTAACTTTTTTTCTTGTGACAGTATGACTTTCATTTGCCTCAGTTACATGTTTTATATTACCTATCTCTTAACTGGCTACTGTGGCTATTATTGTTTTTGATAGATTTTTCTTTTGAGGTTTATGACAGTTATGAGTGGATTGCATGCCATAAGTATAAGACTATTCTGTAACTGCCCATGTTCTTAATTTCACCAGTGGGTCTTATGTCTTTAAACGTTTTATTTTCTCTTCCTTTTTGCACATTAGTTTTTTTTCAGATTGAATAAATCTTTTTAGCATTTTGTGAAAGATGTGTCTGATACTGATGAATATTCTCAACTTTTGTTTGTCTTGGAAGTACTTCATCTTTCCCTTATATTGGCACAATATTCTTAGAAGGCATTTTTTTTCACTAAGCACTTTGAGTATGTCATCCTTTTCTCTCCACAGATTCTGCTGAGAATCTGTTGTGAATAAAATATAGCTTCTTTACATGTTATTTGCTTCTTTTCTCATTTCATTTAAGATTCTCCCTTTGTCATTGACTTTAGAGAGTTTGGTTATTGTATGTCTTGGGGTTGTCTTATTTGGATTTAATTTGATTGGCATTTTCAAACTTTTCTGTACCTGCATATTCATAAATTTCTCAAGTTTGTAAAGCTTTCTGTTATTTTTCAATAAACTTTCTGCTCCTTGTTCTTTCTCAGGTCCCTTCCTTACACCAATAATTTTTAAATTTTATATTTTGAAGCAATTTTCTATATCTTGTTGGCAGTCTTCTTTTCCTTATGTTCCTTTTTTCTTTTTTCCTCTGACTGTAGTCTCACATACCTTATCTTCAAACTCTGTTTTTCTTCTGCTGCTTGGTTCAGTTTGTTGTTGAGAGTCACCAATGAGTTTACATTTCAGCAAAAGTGTTTCTCAGTTCCAGGATTTCTGTGTGATTTTAAAAATTGTTTAGTCTTCTGCTTGTGGTCACCAAGTTTTCCCAGCATCATTGATTGAATAAGTTCTCCTCTCCCCAGTGGTTGTTGTTGGAGGCTTTGTGGAAGATGAGTTGGTTGAGTTATTGATCATCTCTAAATGGATCAAAGACCTAAACATGAAACCTCAAACTATAAGAACATCAGAAAATGCAGAAGACACCCTTAAGGAAATTGGAACTGGCACCCAATTGCAGATGAAAACCTCAAATAAGTAAATTCAGCAATTGTCCCTAATGAGATGATAATTTTAAACTTCCTGATCATTAATTCCAAAGAACAGTATAAAGAAAAACTCAGTGATCTTCAAGATAACAATTCAGGAAATTGACTATGTCATAAGAAAACTACCTAGCAAAAAAAGTCCTGAACCAGATGGCTTTCCAGCAGAATTCTGCAAAACATACAAGGAGCAACTGATACCAATTCTATGGAGAGTATTCCAGGTGATTGAGAAAGATGGAACTCTCCCCAAATCATTTTATGAAGCTAACGTCACATTGATACCCAAGTCAGGTAAAGACCCAACAACAAAAGAGCACTACAGGCCAATATCTTTGATGAACATAGATGCTAAAATTCTCAAGAAGATCCTAGCAAACTGGATTCAACAACTCATATCAAAAATCTTCACCACAACCAAGTAGGCTTCATTCCTGGGATACAAGTCTGAAATTTTGCCATGCACTTTCTCAGACCATAGTGGAATAAAAATAAATATTAACACCACCAACCCGTAAAACCCACAAAGACATTTGAAAGACCATAAATGTAATTAAATACATTACATTACATAATTAAATAATTACATAAAGGTAATTAAATACATCAACAGATGTAAAAACAAAAATTACATGATTATATCATTAGATGCAGAAAAAGCTTTTGATAAAATCCAGCACCCCTTCTTGATAAAACCCTTGAACATCTAGGCATAATTGGAACATACCTCAGAATAGTAAGAGCCAACTATGAGAAACCCACAGCAAGCATACTCCTAAACAAACAAAAACTGGAACCATTTCCCTTGAAAACTGGAAAAAGACAAGGATGCCCACTCTCACCCCTCCTGTTCAACATAGTTTTGGAAATCTTAGCTAAAGTAATCAGAGAAGAGAAGATGATCGGGGTATCCAAATAAGAAAAGAGGAAGTCAAGTCATCTCTCTTTGCAGACAACATGATTGTGTACCTTGATAACCCAAAAGAAACTTCCAAAAACCTCCTTGCACTGATAAGGGACTTTGGCAAAGTCTCAGGGTATAAAATGAATGTGCAAAAGGCAATCACATTTCTATACACCAATAATAAACAAACAGAAACCCTAATAAAAAGCACAATTCCATTCACAATAGCCACACACACAAAAAATGAAATACCTTGGCATCTTCCTAATCAGAGATGTGAAAGATCTTTACAATGAAAATTATAAAACACTGCTCAAAGAAATCAAAGATGACCAAACAAGTAGAAAAATATTCCATGCACATGCATTGGAAAAATGAATATTGTTAAGATTTCCATTTTACCTAAGGGAATCTACAGATTTAACAAAATCCCCATCAAATTACCAGCAACATTCTTCTCAGACCTAGAAACCACAATACAGGAATTCATATGTGCGGGGGGCCAGCCCCTGCAGAGAGATTTAGGGGGTCCCTGGGAGGTGTGGTGGTATTGGCGAATATTCTGGAGAAATAAAGAGAAAGAAAGAGAGAGTCAAGGGGAGAAAGAAAGAGACTGAACTCTGTCTAGTGCAGAAGCCATTTATTGGAAGTTACAGCGGGTATTTATCCCCAAATTTTACATAGACTGTCTCACAAGTCTTTCATGTGAACACAAAGCCAGGTGCAGGAGGGGTGTCCCCTACCCACCAGATGATTTCTCAGGTATGAGGAAGGACAAACCCCCAAATTGTCTTATTGTTCCCTATGCTAGTTAATGTTCCTCAAAAGCAATGCACCATTTCCCACTAGCATCATGATGTTCTAATAATCAATAACTTCTAAAGGTCATGTGTACACAACACCCATGATGACTAACTTAAATCCTATTACCTTTCTATTCTATGCTAATTCTACTTACACAATTGCTATGGAAGCTCTTAATTATAGCTTAAACCAGTTCCTAAAGAATGTGGCCCAGTTCAAAAATCATGCTGTGCTCTTTAGGATGTGGCCCAGTCCGAGGTTCACAGTGGGCCACTTCTTAGAACAATCGATTACAATCTCTTCACAAAATGGCTATTCTAAAATCCTATATATCTATCTTAATTTCTATAAAAGTTTCTAATTCCTAATCCTAATATATAAAGCTGATCATCAGCAATAAACTTCTAAAAATAAAACCCAAATATAAACTGTAAATTATAGTGAGGCCAAAACCACAATAGTAGAAAATGGGAACAATGCAATTTCTAAAGTTAGCTGTATTCTTATTAAACCTCAAAATATCATAATTGATCATGTTTGAGCTAACATGATTCCCTGACGTTAGCATGACCTATTCTACAATACTTTGTATGAATAAAATAAATACAATTTCTATAATAAGTAGAAAAACCCTACACTAACTGTAGCTAAAACTGGTCTAAAAGAATGCAGCCCAGTCCAAAGTATGCGCTGGGCCCTCAGGAATGTGACCCAGCCCAAAGTTCATGCTGGGCCATTTCTGGTAACTCTAGATAATCATCTATACCGTCTAAAGCTGAAAACAGTTCTCCATATGCATATACTGATTCTATAAATATACTTTTAAGTCTTATAAAGAAGCTTGTATCATATATAAGGCTCCTGAATGTGACCTGAGTTTGAACCATAATTGATTGAAAGGCCAAAACCACAGTCTGTGAGAAATGGGAACAATGGATCCCTAGAGTTAGCCATGCCTGTCGTACTCTCGAAGTTTCAAGCTTAGATCATCAAAGTCCCTGCTAGTGGGATGTGCCAAACAGCAAAGAAGGGAAGAGGGAATGGGCCATCAGCTCCTGAACTCATCCTAGTGGTCTCAGGGTTCACAGTCCACCTGGATCCCTAACACTCAGGTGGGCCTCCATGGCCGGCTCCCAACACATGTGGAAACAGAAATGACCAAGAATAGCCAAAACAATCCTAAGCAAAACAAAAGCAAAAAAAAAAAACCAAACAAAAAACTCCAAAACAAAAAACAAAACAAAACAAGCAAACAAAAGAACAAAACAGGAGGTATCACACTCCCTGACTTTAAACTTTATTATAAAGCTACAATAATCAAAACAGCCTGGTATTGGTACAAGAACAGGCATATAGAACAATAGAATAGAATTGAGATTCCAGAAGCAAAACCTCAATTTCTCAACCAACTCATCTTCAATAAAACCTCCACCACCACTACTGGGGAGAGGAGAACCTCTTCAGTAAATGGTTCTGGGAAAACTGGCTGGCCACATGTAGAATATTGAAACTGGACACCTATCTATCTCCATCCACAATAATTAACTGTAAATGGATCACAGACCTAAATTTAAAACCTCAAACTGTAAGAACCTTAGAAAATGCAGGAGACACTCTTATGGAAGTTGGAACTGGCAACCAATTCCTGATCAAAATCTGAAGTGCCCAGGCCATAAGAGATATGATAGACAAGTGGGACCTCATTAAACTGACAAGCTTCTGCAAAGCTGAAGAAACCATCAAGAAAGTAGGGAGATAGCCCACAAACTGGAAAAAAAAAATATTTGCCAACTCCATGTCTGACAAAGGCCTAACATCAAGGGTCTTCAAGGAACTCAAATGTGCTGAAAAGAAAAAAACAAACAACCCCATTACAAAGTGGGCAAAAGATATGAATAGACACTTCTCAAAAGAAGACATCAGAGCAGCCAACAGATACATGAAAAAATATTCAGCCTCACTAGTCATCAAGGAGATGCAAATTAAAACTACACTGAGATACCACCTAACTCCAGTCAGAATGGCCATCTTCAATAACTCAAAAAATAACGGATGCTGGATAAGATGGGGTAAGAAAGGAACACTTCTACACTGTTGGTGGGATTGTAAACTAGTACAGCCTCTGTGGAAATCAGTATGGTGATTCCTAAAAGTTCTAAAAATTGACCTCCCATATGACCCCACAATCCCCCTACTCGGAATATACCTGGAAGAACTCAAATCACTCTATAAAAAAGATACTTACACACATATATTTATTCATAATAGCAAGAACATGGAACCAACCATGTTGCTCATCAAAAGAGAACTGGATTAAGAAATGTGGTACCTACACACCATGGAATATTACACAGCTGAAAAGAAGTACAAAAGCAAGAACTTTGCAGCAAGCCGGATGGAATTAGTATTTATAATACTCAGTGATGTCTCACAGAAACAAAGAGCTGAGTATCACATGTTCTCACTCATAAGTGGACCTTGAACAACTACCTTAATACTATAAGAAAAGGATTGACAGTAGCGGAAAACTACTGGAGGGGTGGGGGATGAGGAAGTGGGATTGACAGTAGTGAATATCTGCCTGGGTAGGGGGTGCACACCTCATCAACAAGGGTAAGTGCACAATGAATATCTGTATACCTAACTTTGAATTGTACCCCACAATTTTAAAATAAAAATTAAAAGAGCAACTACATATATATATGATCAAACAGGTGAAATTTTTAAAAGTAATATAAAAAATTAAAAATTTTAAAAATAAGAAAAAATTCCTGCCCTCTTGTGGCAGGTTCTGTAATTGTTCCTCTTGTTTGCTCTTTTATCTTCTGTAGAGCTTCCACCTCTTTCACTGTCTCCCCAGTGTCTGGAGCAGAGAAGGAGGAGGGGCAGGGAGGTGCATGGGTTTGTAATCCTCTCTTCCCACTCTCCTATGTTCAGGGAGATCCCCTCTGGTGAGGAGATGTGGGATTGTCTCTTCCTCAGGTATTCATCCTCTACTTGCCAGGGTGCCCCATCCCAACCGATCCTGGAATGGAGTTCTCCTATTGCAACTGATGTCCAGGCTCTGCCTGGGTTTGTCCCTCTCAGTTGTGCCCCCAGCTGTTTGGGTCATATTTTCAGAGGATTACTGGGGAGGAGGGGGTTGGGACAGCCTTGGACTCACCACTGATCTCTTTGAAATTCTTCCTTGTCTTTTTCTGGCCACACCATTTGTCCCATGGCTAGATCAGGATAAGGGATGGGGTGCCTGAGACTCAGTACTTGTCAGATCCCTCTGAAGTTTGTGCTTTTATGATATTTCCTCTGGGTTATGATCAACTCTTGAGTAGTTGATTCACCAGTCACAGAGATTGGGTCTGTTGCTTCATGGTGAGCAAGTCAGAGCAATTTCCTGCCCCACTTTCAAGATGTTGGTGGGGTGCCTCTTTCATCTTCTCTGGTGAGACTCTGCCTCTGGGCTCCCTCCGCTGTCCTTGATCCCAGTGTCTGGCTGGGTGCTGTAGTGGTGAGGCAAAACCTGGAGCTGGGAGTCACTCCTGCTGTAGTAGTGAGGCAAAAACCTGGAGCCGATAATCTCTCCCTGCCACTTTTTTGCAGGAAAACTTTTGTCCATTCAAAAAAAAAAAATTGGCACTTGGCTTCTGTGACCCGGCAAGTACTAGGGACCAAGCAGAGAACTACAGCACCAGATGCTTCACTAGGAGGACCCTGACCACTTGATCATGAGCCCCTGCTTTGTCCATCTCTTCCAGCATTTTCTTCCCAGGAAGTTTTGTTGATTTTTAAAAAATGGCGCTTGGCTTCTGCATCCCATTAATCACTAGGGTCCAAGTTGAGAAGCTGCGGCACCAGCCACTGCACCAGAAGAGCCCTGGCTGCTAGCTCCCTAGTCCTCACTCATTCAGCCACTCACATACCCACTCCTGTTTTAGTTTTTATTGAATATATTTTTAGCAAATCTTACTGTTGTGTTGCTTACTCCTTTTTGGCTCTAGGTGACACCACAAACCCAGGTTCACCTAGGCTCTAGTAAATTATAGCAACACTGCCCGTCCTTATTGAGGAATGTTTCAAAGCGTTTATCCTGGTAGTGTGACTGGCTAGGAGTTGATGCCTATTTGATCTGTGGAATGTACATCCTACAGCATACTGCTGGTGAACACCCACTCTGATTTGGTATTTCCTTTGGCTAAGTAATAGAGTCAGGTTTCTAAAGCTGGAAATTTACCACATTGGTAGTCCTGCCTCTTTCTTTTGTTCTTCCTTTCCTCAGGGATATGTTTTCCTTCAAGTATCTTTCTCCCTTCAGATATATTTATCCTTCAATCATTAATGATACTTCCCGTGGTTTAAGGCAAGGAGAGATCTTCTGTAGGCTACTCAGTCTCATTGACCACCACAATTTTCATTTTTTCCAGTGTAGAGACTTTGAATTGAGAGATTTTGGGGCATAATGGGTGTGAGTTTTGTCATGAATGTGGAAGTTCCACTCTCTCATCATTTAAAAAGAAATAGTTCCCAGCCGGGTTCGGTGGCTCAGCCTGTAATCCCGTGCCTTTGGAAGGCTGAGGTGAGTGGATTGCCTGAGCCCACAGGTTAGAGACCCGCCTGGGCAGCGAGACCTCATCTCTACAATAAATCAAAAATCAGCCGGGCGTGGTAGCGCATGCCTGTAATTCCGGCTACTCGGAAGGCTGAGGCGGAAGGATCGCCAGAGCCCAGCAGGTGAGGCTGCGATGGCCGGGAGCGGCCATTGCACTCCAGTCTGGGGACAGAGTGAGACTCCAACTCAAAAAAAAAAATAGTTCTCTTTTAATTTAATTTTATTTTAAAGACGTTGGGTACAATTCAGGATTAAGTAGATAAGTGGTCATTGTACAGGTAAATTTCCACTCTCTCATCATTTAAAAAGAAATAGTTCCCAGCCGGGTTCGGTGGCTCAGCCTGTAATCCCGTGCCTTTGGAAGGCTGAGGTGAGTGGATTGCCTGAGCCCACAGGTTAGAGACCCGCCTGGGCAGCGAGACCTCATCTCTACAATAAATCAAAAATCAGCCGGGCGTGGTAGCGCATGCCTGTAATTCCGGCTACTCGGAAGGCTGAGGCGGAAGGATCGCCAGAGCCCAGCAGGTGAGGCTGCGATGGCCGGGAGCGGCCATTGCACTCCAGTCTGGGGACAGAGTGAGACTCCAACTCAAAAAAAAAAATAGTTCTCTTTTAATTTAATTTTATTTTAAAGACGTTGGGTACAATTCAGGATTAAGTAGATAAGTGGTCATTGTACAGGTAAATTTCCACTCTCTCATCATTTAAAAAGAAATAGTTCCCAGCCGGGTTCGGTGGCTCAGCCTGTAATCCCGTGCCTTTGGAAGGCTGAGGTGAGTGGATTGCCTGAGCCCACAGGTTAGAGACCCGCCTGGGCAGCGAGACCTCATCTCTACAATAAATCAAAAATCAGCCGGGCGTGGTAGCGCATGCCTGTAATTCCGGCTACTCGGAAGGCTGAGGCGGAAGGATCGCCAGAGCCCAGCAGGTGAGGCTGCGATGGCCGGGAGCGGCCATTGCACTCCAGTCTGGGGACAGAGTGAGACTCCAACTCAAAAAAAAAAATAGTTCTCTTTTAATTTAATTTTATTTTAAAGACGTTGGGTACAATTCAGGATTAAGTAGATAAGTGGTCATTGTACAGGTAAATTTCCACTCTCTCATCATTTAAAAAGAAATAGTTCCCAGCCGGGTTCGGTGGCTCAGCCTGTAATCCCGTGCCTTTGGAAGGCTGAGGTGAGTGGATTGCCTGAGCCCACAGGTTAGAGACCCGCCTGGGCAGCGAGACCTCATCTCTACAATAAATCAAAAATCAGCCGGGCGTGGTAGCGCATGCCTGTAATTCCGGCTACTCGGAAGGCTGAGGCGGAAGGATCGCCAGAGCCCAGCAGGTGAGGCTGCGATGGCCGGGAGCGGCCATTGCACTCCAGTCTGGGGACAGAGTGAGACTCCAACTCAAAAAAAAAAATAGTTCTCTTTTAATTTAATTTTATTTTAAAGACGTTGGGTACAATTCAGGATTAAGTAGATAAGTGGTCATTGTACAGGTAAAATTTGGGCCTCCCTTTGGTCCTCGCTTCTCCTGGTTTGAGATGTTACCCTTATTGATGTTATTTGCTCCTCCTTAGCTCCCCTGGCAGTGTCCTGCTACTGCCAAGCCCTTTCTTATAGTGTTATAATAAATGTTCAGGATCCACTTATAAGTAAGAACATGTGGTACTTAGTTTTTTTTGTTGTTGTTTCTGTGATAGGTCATTGAGTATGAGAGACTCTCAATCCATCCAAGCTGCTGCAAAGTCCATTTTATCAGCATTTTAAAATTTCTTGTTGTCCCTAATAACTGCATTATCTTCATATTTGAATTATGTATTGCTGGTGAAAATCTCAGTTATATATATATAATTGTGGTGGGGGAGTAGTGAAACCAGCTTACTTCCATGCTGCCATTTGGGAACCAGAAGTTCTAATATATTTAATAACAATTTTTAATTATTTTATTTTATTTTGTGTTAAATTGACAAAATTTCCTGGGTTTTATTCATATGCAGCTTGACATCTTAAAGTATATGTACAAATGGAGTGTTTAAATTTTGGTAACTAGGAAATGTAACACTCGCATTATTATTGATGTTTCTGTTATGATAGCACATAACATCAACACTTTTCACTTTTCTCAAATCTGGAATGCATTCCTCCCATCTAATTGTAATTCTAAATTCTCTGACAAAATTTCTCCATCCACTCTCCACCTTAACTGCCTCAGTCTCTGAAAATTGTGATTATACACTTTACTTCCGTGAGGCCAAGTTTTCTTAAATATTCCACACATGAGTTAAATCAGGCAATATTTATCTTTCTGTGCCTAGCTTATTTTACATAATTTAGTGTCCTCCAGGTTTATTTATGTTATTACAAAAGACTGTTTTTTTCAGGTCTGAAAATTATTATATTGTGTAAATATATCACATTTTCTTTATCTATTCACCTGTTAATGGGCATTTAAATTGATTCCATATCTTGGCTATTGGGAATAGTGCTGAAAAAACCATGGAAGTGTATATGTACTTTCAACATACTAATTTTATTTCTTTTGTATATATAATCAGTTGTGAAATTGCTGGAGCATATGGTAGTTTTTATTTTAATTTTTTAAGTAAATTTCATACTTATTTTTTATGATGACTGGACTAATTTGCATCCTCACCAACAATGTATAGGTGTGTCTTTTTGTCCATATACTTGCCACCACTTGCTATTTTTGTCTTATAGATAATAGCCAGTCTAATTGGAGTGAAATGATATCTCAGTGTGATTTTCATTATCATTTTTTTCTGATGATTAGTGATATTAAGCATTTTTAAAATTTAACTGGTGGCTATGTCTTCTTTTCAGAAATGTTTATTTGGGTCTTTTCACAATTTTTTAATTGAATTGTCTTTATGCTATTAAGCTTGAGTTTATTTTATATTTAGGATATTAACTTTTAATCAGATGAATAGTTTGGTAATATATGTATATATATTTAATTTTGTAGGCTATTTCTTCACTCTGTTAAAGATTCTCTTTGCTTTGTAAAAGCTTTGTAATTTTATATAATTCCATTTGTTGATTTTTCCTTTGTTTCCTGTGTTTTTGAGGTATTATAAAAAATATTCTTGCTGATATTAATGCCATGAAGCATTTTACTACATTTTTGCAGTAGTTTCAGAGATTTAAGCCTTAATTTATTTTGAGTTGATTTGTTTTATGTTGAGAAATACAGGTCTTATTTTATTCTTCTCCATGTGGTTAACCGGTTTTTTCCATACCATTTATTACAAAGACTGTCTGTTTTCCAAAATATTTTCTTCACATTGTCAAATGTTCATTGTTGCAAATATGTGACTTTATTTCTCTGCTATGTTGTCCCATTGGTCTATGTGCCTGTTTTTATGCCAGTACTATGATGTTTTGATTACTGTAGTTTTATAATACATTTTAATGTTAGGTAGTGCTCTGCCTCCATATATATATATATATATATATATATATATATATATATATATATATATATTTTTTTTTTTTTTACTAAAGATTACTTTGGCTACTAAGGGTCATTTGTGATTGTATATAAATTTTAAGATTGTAGTTTTCAATCTTTCTGTAGAATATCATTGGTATTTTGATAGGGCTCTTATTGAAAATGTGGATCACTTTTTGTAGAATGGTCATTTTAACAATATTTTTTATTTTGATTTATTAAAACAATATCTTTCCATTTGTTTATATCTTCAACTTTTATCAAGGTTTTATAATTTTCAATGTAGAAGTTTCTCACATTTTTTGTTAATTTTATTTCTAGGAATTTTTGGTAGCTATTATAAATGGAATTGCTGCATTAATTTTTGCATATTGTTTACTATTATAATGTAACAATGCTATTAATTTTTAAATGTTGATTTTATGTCTTACAACTTTAATAAATTTGTTTATCATTCTTATTTTCCTTTTTTGTGAAGTCATTAACATTTTTCTATATATAAATTCATGGCATCCAGAAACAAAGAAAATTTACCTTTCTGCTTTTTGGTTTTGATTGCTTTTATTTTTGTCTTTTGACTAATTGCTCTTTCTGAGTCTTCCAGGACTTTATTAAATAAAAACGATGAGCATGGGCATACATGTATTATTCCAGATCTTAAGGAAAACTTTTTCACTGAAAAGACACAGAATGGTGGACTGGATAAGAAACCATGACCCCATTATTTGCTGCATCCAGGAGACTCATTGCTCTACAAGGGATGCACACAGACTCAAAATTAAAGGATGGAAAATGAGTTTCCAGGCAAATGGATCACAAAAGAAGGCAGGAGTTTCAATCTTAATATCAGACAAAACAACTTTTAAGCTATCAAAAATTTAAAAAGATGCAAAAGGAAACTACATAATGATAAAAGGTTCAATCCATCAACAAGAAATATCCATCCTAAGCATATACGCACCCAACACAAGAGTACCAGCATTTATAAAATAACTACTAAATAAACTTTAAAAAGATATTGACTCTAACACTATAATAGCAGGGGACTTGAATACCCCATTGACAGCCCTAAATAGATCATCGAGGCAAAAAAATCAACAAGGAGATCCAGAACTTAAACTTGACACTTGACCAAATGGACTTAGATACCTACAGATTATTCCACTCAACAACAACATAATATACATTCTACTCATCACCACATGGAATATACTCCGAGATCAATCACATCCTTGGCCATAAATCAAGCATAAACAAATTCCATAAGGTTGAAATCTTGCCATGCACATTCTTAGACCACAGTGGAAAAAAATAAATGTCAAAACCAATAACATTTTCCCAAAGCCCACAAAGATTGGACACTAAACAGCATGATGCTGAACAATGACTGGGTCAACAATGTAATCAAAGAAGAAATTGAAAGATTCCTGGAAACAAATGAAAATGAAGAAACATCTAACCAAATCTCTGGGATGTCCTGAAAACAGTCCTAAGTGGGGAATTTATATCTCTATGAGCACACATCAAGAAAATGGAAAGATCACAAGTGGAGAGCCTAACAAATCACCTTAGGGAGCTAGAAAGAGAAGACCACCAAAACCCTCATTTTAGCAGAAGAATCCAAATCACCAAAATAAGAGCCCAAATACAGGACATACAAGAAAAAAAAAACATAGAAAATGTCAACAAAACAAAAAGCTGGTTCTTTGAAAGAAGTAATAAGATTGATGGACCATCATGACCAAGAATGGGCCAGAATGACCAAGAAAGAGAGTAAAAGCCCAAATAAACACAATCAGAAAATACAAAAGATCAAATCACAACTGACCTCAAAGAAATACAAAAGGTTATCAGAGATTAGTATGTATACCTATATGGAAACAAACTTGATAACCTAAATGAAATGGAGGGCTTTCTGACATCACACAACCTCCCCAGGTTGAAACAAGAAGACACTGAGACACTAAATAGACCAATAACAACCCAGGAAATTGACTCTCATGTGAAAACTACCTACCAAAAAAAGACCTGGATCAGGTGGTTTTCCAGCAGAAATCTACAAAATGTACAAGGAGGAGCTGATACCAATTCTACTGAAAATATTCCAGGCAATTGAGAAAGATGGAATTCTCCCCAAATCATTTCACAAAGTTAACATCACACTGATACCCCAACCGGGTAAAGATCCAACAAAGAAAGAGAACTACAGGCCATTATCCCTTATGAACATAGATACAAAAATCCTCAACAAGATTCTAGCAAATTGGATCCAAAAACACATCTCAAATATCATCCACCATGTCCAGACAACTTTCCAACAAAATTCTACAAAACATACAAGGAAGAGCTGATACCAATCCTCTTGGAAGTATTCCAGGCAATTGAGAAGGAAGGAATTCTCCCCAAATCATTTTATGAAGCTAACATTACACTGATACCCAAACCGGGTAAAGATCCAACAAAGAAAGAGAACTACAGGCCAATACCCCTTATGAACATAGATGCAAAAATCCTCATCCAGATTCTGGAAAATAGGATCCAAAAACACATCTCAAAAATCATCTACCATGATCAAGTGAGCCTCATCTCCAGGATGCAGAGCTGGTTCAACATTCACTAGACCATAAATTTCATTAAATACATCAACAGATGTAAAAACAAGAAACCCATGATTATCTCATTAGATGCAGAAAAAGCTTTTGATAAAATCCAGCATCCCTTCTTGATAAAAACCCTTAAACATCTAGGTAGAGAAGGAACATACGTAAAAATAGTAAGTGCTATGTATAATAAACCCACAGCTAACATATTGCTAAATATACAGAAGCTGAAAACATTTCCCCTGAAAACTGGAACAAGACAAGGCTGCCCACTCTCACCCCTCTTGTTCAATATTGTGTTGGAAGTCCTAGCTCAGGCAATTAGACAAGAGAAGGAAATCAGGGGTATCCAAATAGGAAAAGAGGAAGTCAAGTTATCCCTCTTTGCTGATGATATGATCCTATACCTTGAAAATCCAAAAGAATCTGTCAAAAACGTGCTTGCACTGATAAGGGACTTTTACAAAGTCTCAGGGCTACTAAAAAACTTGCATTTACGAAATAGTTGATAAAAATATTCCTCTGGATTGTACAAGAAGGGAGACAGGGACCACTGATAAGACATGGGTTATGATATTATTCAGGCTTGGCTTCTTTCTCTCCTGCTTCATCAGGTTGGATTCTCCTCAGTTTTAGTTTCTCCGTTTTCTGCAGGTAACTCTTCTTTAGTTTCTTGGTTAGCCACTTCAACCTGCTTTCCTTTTGCTCCCCTTTTCCCTTTTGCTTGCACTTTTTTGTCTGAAGATTTATCCTTTCCTGCCGCCTTTTTTGGCTTTGCTTCCACTTTTGCAGGAGCAGGTTTAGCTGACAAGCACGCTGATCTCATCTTGGGCTCCTCCTTCGCTGCCCCCTCGGTGGAACTGACCTTCCTCTTGGGCATCTTGGTGGCAGGCAGGGCACGTACCAGGTGCCTGCAGGCAGCGGCACACCGAGAGCCTTCACGAAGCTCTAGTAACATTTTTAAGAAGGAGGGAATCACACCTTATCCTATTTTTAAAGTGTAAATGCTTTTTTAAAGAGGTGAAGTCATTTGCTGGTTGTTTAATTTTTGGTACAACCAGAAAATAGTGTGGAATATTGAATTACAGGAGGCTTTGACTGTCTTGGGTATCAACTTAACATTCCATAGATGGGGGGTTAGTTTTTTATATCCTATAATGCAAAGTATACTAAGTGGCAATATGGATCACAGTCCTGCATTTAATGTCTTGAACATTTAAAATTACTTCTATTCCTGTGTTGTTTTTTAGTAGAATTGTTTCCTAAAGAAAACCACTCCTTGATCATGGCTCTACCTGTCAGAATTGTGTGCACTTTGTAACATCTTTGGTTGTGGTACCTGTTTTTCTGATAACTTTGTTAATGTGTTGTGAAAGATTGAAAAATTGGGTATGTTGTGTATATGATAAATTGTGAGTCGGTGGGATGTATGTAACAGCTTATCAACATTTGAAGATGCTGGTACTTGATATCCTCTTAAGCAACTTTTGCCTCCAAATTTTAAGCTGGCAAGTCACTGGAATAACTTTTTAAAAATAACAATATGTGACTTTTTCGATTTTCAGTACGTATGTTAAGTACTGTGTACAAATTGAAATGTCTGTGTACTGATCCTCAACACAACCTATAAACTCAGTTATGAAAGACTTTCAGAGCAAAAAAAAAAAAGTCTCAGCGTACAAAATAAATGTGCTAAAGACAGTTGCATTCCTTTACACCAACAGCAAGCAGGCAGAGATCCAAATAAAAAGCACAATCCCATTCACAATAGCCACCAAAAAAAATGTAATACCTCAGCAGCTTCCTAACCAGAAAAGTGAAAGACCTTTACAATGAAAATTACAAAACACTGCTGAAAGAAATCTAAGATGACACAAACAAATGGAAAAATATTCCATGCTCATGAATAGGAAGAATCAACATTGTTAAGATGTCCATCCGACCAAAGGCAATCTACAGATTCAACACAATACCCATTAAGCTACCAACATCATTCTTCTCAGACCTGGAAATGACAATACAGAAATTCATATGGAAGCATAAACAAACACAAATAACCAAAAAAAATCCTTAGCAAAAGAAACAAAGCAAGAGGTATCACACTTCCAGACTTCAAACTTTACTATAAGGCTACAGTAATCAAAACAGCCTGATACTGGTACAAGAGCAGGCACATATATCAATGGAACAGGAGAGAGATTCTGGAAGCAAAGCTTCAATTCCTCAACCAACTCATCTTTGACAAAGCTTCCAACAACCACCACTGGGGAGAGGAAAACCTATTCAGTAAATGGTGCTGGGAAAACTTGCTGACCACATGCAGAAGATTGAAACAGGACCTCTACCTATCACCATACACAAAAATTAACTCTAAATGGATCAAAGGCCTAAATGTAAAACCTCAAACTGTAAGAATTTTAGAAAACGCAAGACACACCCTTACGGAAATTGGAACTGGGAACCAACTCCTATTCAGAACCCTAAAGGCCAATACCTTAAGAAATAAAATAGACAAGTGAGACCTCATCAAATTAATGAGCTTCTGTGAAGTAAAAGAAACCATCACGAAAGCAGGGAGACAGCCTACAGAATGGGAAAAAAAATATTTGCCAACTGTTTATCCAACAAAGGCCTAACATCTAGGATCTACAAGGAACTCAAACATGCCAAAAGAAAAAAACAAACACCCCCTTTAAAAAGCGAGCAGAAGACATGAATAGACACTTCTCAAAAGAAGATATACAGGCAGCCAACAGACATATGAAAAAGTGTTCAATCTCACTCATCATTAGAGAAATGCAAATCAAAACCTTATTGAGATACCACCTAATCCCTGTAAGAATGGCCATCATTAATAAACAACAACACCTGCTGGTGCGGATGTGGAGAAAAAGGATCGCTTCTACACTGCTAGTGGGAATGCAAACTAGTACAACCTCTTTGGAAGACCTAGAAATTGACCTTCCATCTGAACCAGCAATTTCTCTATTGGGAATATACCTGGAGGAACTCAAATCATTCTACAAAAAAGATACCTGCACATGTATGTTTGCTGCAGGTGTATTCACAATAGCAAAAACATGGAACCAAACGTGTTGCCCGTCAAAGCTGGACTGGATAAAGTAAATGTGGTACATATACAACATGGAGTTTTATGCAGCCATAAAGAAGGACAAATATATGGACTTTGGAGCAATTGGATGATTTGGAGTCAATCATACTCAGTGATTTTTCACAGAAACAAAGAACAGACTTCCATATGTTCTCACTCATAAATGGACCTTGAACAATTATAATGCTATAAGAAAGGGATTGGCAGTAGTGGGAAACTGTCAGGCGATGGGGGGCGTGGGATTGGCAGTTCAGGGAAACTGCTAGGGGAGGGAGGGGCATACCTCATCCACAAGGGTACCTGCATGATCAATACTTTTATACCTAACCCTGAATGTACCTCACATCTTTATAATAAAAATTTTTTTAAAAAGAAAACTTTTTCCATTTTTTCATTCGATATGATGTTAGCTGTGAGTTGGTTATATAGGACCGTTATTGTTTTGAAATACATTTCTTCCATATCTAAGTTGTTTAGGGTGTTTACCATAAAATCATTTTGAATTTTGCCAGTTGCTCTTTCTGCATCTATTGAAATGATCATTTGCTTTTTATCCTTGATTATGTAACATGTTTTATCAATTTTATTTACTCATATTTCTATCTGTAGAACCACCTTTGCTTAACTGGGCTGAATACCACTTGATTATGGCAAGTGATTATTTAAAAATGTACTCTTATATTTGCTTGCTAAGTTTTTTGAGGATTTTTGCATCTATCTTTATCAGGGAGATTAACTTGTAGCTTATTTTTAAAATTGTGTTTCTGGGGTTTTTTGGTATCATAATATTGCTGGCTTCCTAGAATGAATTTGATATAATTCCTCCTCTTCAATTTCTTGGAGCAATTAGTGCTGTTTTTTTGTTAAATATTTAGTAGAATTCAGCAATGAAGGTATCCTACCCTAGGCTTTTATTTGACTAGGCAGTTTTTATTATCTATTAACTATTCTTGCTCTTTATTAGTTTTTTTATTTATTCATAATTAATCTTGGTAAGTTTTATGTGTTATGGAATCTATTCATTTTAATTTTTGGCTTTCAAATATGTTGGCATATACTTGTTAATAAAAAGTTTCTTGGGATTTTTTTTGTATTTCTGTGTAACTTTTAATGTTATGATTTAATTTATTTGTTTCTTAGTAAGTTTAGCTAAATGTTTGTGCATTTTATATTTTTTAAAAAACAGTTCTTTGTGTCATTGGTATTTTGTATTTTTTAAAATTTTTGTTTTAAAGATGTGAGGTACAATTCAGGGTTAGGTATACAAATGGTCATTGTACAGGTAATGTTTGTGCCTCACTTTGGTCCCCACTTCACCTGGTTTGAAATCAGTTACTCTTACTTATGAAGTGTACTCTTCCTTCTTCTGCTGGTAGTTTCCCACTTCTGCCAATCCCTTTCTTGAAGTATTATGATAATTGCTCAGGGTCTGCTTAAGAGTGAGAACATGTGGTACTCAGCTCTTGATTTCTGTGATAGATCACTGAGTATTGTAGACTTTAAACCCATCCAAGTTGCTCCAAAGTTCATAATTTGGTCCTTCATTATGACTGTAAGATTCCATCATGTATATGTACCACTTTTTAAAAAATCCAGTCTACTTTCAATGGGCAGCACAGTTGATTCCCTGTTTTTGCTGTTGTGAATAATGCTGCAATAAACATGCATGTGCAGGTATCTTTTCATAGAGTGATTTGAGTTCCTCTGGGTATATTCCCAGAAAGGGGACAGCTGGATCATATGGAATGTCGATTTTTTGACCTTTTAAGAATTTCCACACTGTTTTCCATAGAAGTTGTACTAGTTTACACTCCCACCAGCAGTGTAGAAGTGTTTCCTTTTCTCTGCATCCTCTCCAGCATCTGTTGTTTTTTGTGTTATTGATGGTGGCCATCCTGACTGGAGTTATGTGGTATCTCAGTGTGGTTTTAATTTGCATTTCTTTTATGATTAGTGAGGCTGAGCATTTTTTTATCTGTTGGCTGCTCATATGTCTTCTTTTGCCAAATGTCTATTCATATCTTTTGCCCACTTTGTAATAGAACTGCTTCTTTTTTTCTTTTTGGCACATTTGAGTTCCTTGTAATTCCTAGATATTAGGCCTTTGTAAGATATACAGTTGGCAAATATTCTTTTCCATTCCGTAGGCTGTCTCCCTGCTCTCTGGATGGTTTCTTTTCATTTGCAGAAGCTTGTCAATTTGGTGAGGTTCCATTTGTCAATCTCATCTCTTATGGCATGGGCATTTGGGGTTTTGATCAGAAATTGGTTGCCAGTTCCAATTTCCATAAGGGTGTCTCTTGCATTTTCTAACATCCTTATACTTTGAAGTTTTATGTTGAGGTCTTTGATCCATTTAGAGTTGGTTTTTGTGTATGGTGATAGGTAGGGGTCATGTTTTAATCTTCTGCATGAGGTCAACCAGTTTTCCCAGCACCATTTACTGAATAAGTTCTCCTTTTCCCAATGGTTGTTAGTGGAGGCTTTTTTGAAGATGGGTTGGTTGAGAAATTGAGGTTTTCCTTCCAAAATCTCTATTCTATTCCATTGTTCTGTATGGCTGTTCTTATACCAGTACCAGGCTATTTTGATTATGGTAGCCTTATAATAAAGTCTGGACGTGTGATACCTCCTGCTTTGTTTCTTTTGCTGAGGCTTATTTTGTCTATTCATTGTCATTTATGTTTCTATATGCATTTCTGTATTGTCATTTCCAGGTAGAGAAGAATTATGATGGTAATTTAATGGTTATTGAATGAAATCTGTAGATTGCATTGGGTAGAATGGACATCATAACAATGTTGATTTATTCCAATTCATGAGCATGGAATATTTTTCCATTTGTTTGTCATCTTTAATTTCTTTGAGCAGTATTTTGTCATTTTTGTTATAAAAGTCTTCACTTCTCATTAGGAAGATGCTAAAGTATTTCCATTTTTTGGTGGCTATTGTGATTAGAATAGTGCTTTTTATTTGTTTCTCTGCCTGTTTATCATTGGTGCATAAGAAGACAACTGTCTTTTGCACAGTTATCTAGTATCCTAAGACTTTGTCAAAGTCCTTTATCAGTGAAAGGAAATTTGACAGATTCTCTTGGATTTTCAAGGTGTAGGATAATTTCATCAGCAAAGAGGGATAACTTGACTTCCTCTTTTCCTATTTGGAGCTCCCTGATTTCCTTCTCTTGTCTGATTTCTCTAGCTAGGATTTCCAACACCATATTGAACAGGAGGGGTGAAAGTGGGCAGTCTTATCTTGTTCCTGTTTTCAGGGTAAATGCTTCCAATTTTTGTCTGTTTAACAATATGTTTGCTGCGGTTTTATCATAGATGGTTCTTATTATTTTGGATTATATGTTTCCTCTATGCCTAGGTGTTCAAGAGTTTTTATCAAGAAGGATGCTGGATTTTATTGGAAGCTTTTTCTGCATCTAATTATATTATCATGTGATTCCTATTTTTATATCTGTTGATGTATTTAATTACATTTATGTTCTTATAGATGTTTAACCAGCCTTGCATTTTAGGAATGAAGCCTACTTGCTCATGGTGGATGATTTTTGAGATGTGTTATTGGATCTGATTTGCTAGACTCTTGTTGAGTAATATTGCATCTATGTTCATCAGGGATATTGATCTGTAGTTTTCTTTCTTTGTTGGATCATTACCTGGTTTGGGGTCAGTGTGATGTTAGCTTCCTGAAATGACTTGAGAAGATTCTGTCTTTCTCAATTGCTTGGAATACTTTCAATAGAATTGATATCAGCTCCTCCTTGTATTTTTTGTAGCACTCCACTGGAAAGTCAGTGGTCCCGGGCTCTTTTTTTGTGGGTAGTTTTCTTATCATGGACTCAATTTCCTGGGTTGTTATTTGTCTACTTAATGTCTCAATTTCTCCTTGTTTCAATTTTGGGAGGTTGTGTGATATCAGAAAGTCCTCTGTTTCATTTAGGCTTCGAGTTTGTTTCCATACAGGTGTGCATACTAATCTTTGATAATTTTTTGTATTTCTTCATGGTCCATTGTGATTTGATCTTTTGCATTTCTGATTGTGTTTATTTGAGCTTTTTCTTTTTCTTGGTCAATCTGGCTAGGGGTCCATCAGTCTTGTTTATCAAAGAACCAGTTTTTTGTTTCATTGATTTTTTTCTATGATATTTTTGTCTGCTATGTCCTGTATTTGGGCTTTTACTTTGGTGATCTGGATTCTTCTGCTAAAGTTAGGGCTTTGGTGGTCTTGTCTTTCCTGTTCCCTCAAGTGATTTGTTATGCAGTTTACTTTTGACTTTTCCATTTTCTTGATGTGTGTTCATAAAGAAATGAATTTTCCTTTCAGTACTGCTTTCATGGCATATTAGAGGTTTTGGTAAGATGTGTCTCTATTTTCATTTGTTTCTAGAGATCTTTTACTTTCTGCTTTTTTTTTTTTCCATGTTGACCCAGGAGTTGTTCATTATCATGCTGTTTAGTGTTCATGTCTTTGTGGGTTTGAGGGAATTTTGTTGGTGTGGTGTTGATATTTATTTTTATTCCAGTGTGGTCTGAGAAGGTACAGGTCAGTATTTTGATCTTACTAAATTTGTTTATACTTGATTTATGGCTGTTGATGTGGTCAATCTTGGAGTATATTTCATGTGGTGATGGGTAGAATGTATATTTTGTAGTTGTTGAGTGGAGTGTTCTGTAGGTATCTATTAAGTCCATTTGATCAAGCATAAAGTTGAAGTTCTAGATCTCCTCATTGATTTTTTTTCTAATGATCTATATAGGGTTGTTAGTGGGGTATTTAAGTCCACAACTATCATCATGTTAGATTCAGTGTCTTCTTTTAGTTTACCTAGATGCTGCTTTATAAAGGTTGATGTTCTATGGTGAATGCATATATGTTTAGGGTGGATATTTCTTGATGGATTGTACCATTTAGCATTATTTAGTGACATTCCATATGTTTTAAAAATTTTTGATAGCTTAAAGCATATTTTGTCTGATATTAGTGTCTATTTTTATTCATTTCTAATTTAATTTTTATTATTTATTTTTTCTTCTAGTTTAAGCTACAGTTTGTTCTTGTTTTTCTAGTTTCTTATGATGCAACATTTGGTTGCGCATGTGAGATTTTTATTTTCTTCATTTTTTTATTGCTCTGAACTTTTCTCTTAGAACTGCTTTTTCCATATATCACAGTTTTTTAATGTTGTATTTCCATTTTCATTTGTCACAAGGAAATATTTTTAATTTGTTACTTAATTTTTCATTGACTCATTGATTGTTCAGGGGCTTGTTGTTTAATGTCCACTTGTTTATGAAATTTGTCAAGCCTGGCATAGGAACTGAGATAGAGTGTCTTTTGGCCAGACCCTGTTTGAATAGAACCATTTACAAATCAAAGCTTGTAGGGTCTGGAACAACATTTTTAGCCTATTACAGAATCTGCGGTGGAACCTATGTTGGCAACTTCAATCCAGTAGCTTATTCAAGATAGACTCTTAGCTATTTTTTTATGCAGGCAAGTTTGCTTGTATATACAGCTGAGATGGGTGCTAACATTCAAGACCTTTTCCAGAACCTCTGTTGTATGGAATCTGGCAAGGTGTTTAGGTGCTTCTTTCAGGAGTTCCCCCAATAAGTTTGGTTATTCTGGGGATTCAGCAGATTATAGCTGGAGCCAAGGTAGGACCCATTTAAGATCTGCTGTAGGATTGAGTCAAGAAAGCCTGATGGGTACATCTCCCAGCAGTTCTCTGTGTGGGTGTGATTACTTCCAAGTTTTGACAGAGAGGAACTGGAGCCAAGACAGGGCCTCTTCAGGCCTATTGTAAAACAGAGGCTGGCAAGCCTGTCTCAGTGGCTCACATGAGCATGTGCTTTGTCTGGATCCTTGTTTGAGAAGTCCTAGGCTGAGACCACAGCTGAGGGAAGCTGGAGTCAAGTTACAAGGTAACTTTGGGGTTCATTGCAGAGGCCTATGCCAGTGGACAAAAGAGCTTGTATAGCTGGGCACTAGGGTGCATGATTTCTTTTGGACCCTTTGGTAGGTAGTTTTGGTTGTAGGCTCAAGGCCAAGAGAGGCTTCATTCTCCTCCTTCAAATAATAGGGCTGTTTCCAAGTTTGAACCTGGAGCACAATTAGTAGGTCTGATCCTCAGTTCAAGTCTGCACTCTCAGAACAACCTTAGTCCTTGAACATCATTGAAGTTTTATAATATTTTGCCTAAATTTGAAACCTCTCAAAAAAAAGACTTTTTTTCTGTGGATGAGTACAAAATTCTTGTTGTGGAGAAACCCAAGTAGGAGACCTCTCATTCCACCACCTTGCTCTGACTAACAATTTTAAAGACCATATGTAAGCTTTTAATATAATAGTCTTTTCTAGTTTTAACTGCCAACTGTGGACACAAAATATATGTCACCACAAGAGTAAGAAAAAAAGGTAAAGTGTGTACAGTAGGCACCTATCTGCACTTTCAAACAATTTAAGCTGCTTTATAAATTTAATATATTCTGATACTTTTCATTACTTCATTATTTTGACTTAATAAAAGCACATTTTTTTAATGATTTTATTTTTCCTGCATGTAAATTTAGGGCTAGTATGTGAGATTTTTTTACGTGAACTTTTAACTGTGATGTTTCTCAAATTCAAATCTAATGCTATTGAATTTCCTGACTTCAATCTATTGTGAATGTCTCTGATAAATTTTGTTCACTCTTGTCTCTTACTTGGTAAATTAATTTCATAATGAATTTTAAAAAGTTCATGTATGATGTTGCATCTAAGAATGTGATGTTGCTCTTTATAAAGTGAGTTTTTCCTCTTTTGCTCCTTGACAAAGGTGCATGTATTTGCTTTCACAATGTTATATGAATTTTTAAAAAAAAAATCAGAGTTTCTATTTTGTAGTCATTTAAAAAATATTTTATTTTACTTCATTTTATTTTTGAGTTATGGGGTACAAATGAGGATTTACTACATAAGTAATTGCATGAAGGTGAAGTTTGGACTTCTAGCTGGCCCTCTCTTTCCTGATAGGAGACCAAGTACCCAGTGTATTGCCACATCTCCCACTCTCCTCCCTCCCTCTTTCTTTAGCAGTGTCCAGAATCTGCTGATCCAACTCTTGTACTTTTGTGACCAATGATCAGGGCCTGCTTATGAGTGAGAACATGTGGTATTCAGTTATTTGTTTCTGTGATAGTTCATTTAGTGTTATGGTCTCCAGCTGCATCCATGTTGCTGCAAAGGCCACAATTACATTCTTTTTGGCTGTGTAATATTCCATTGCATATATGTACCACGTTTTCTTTAAAAAGTCTATTTTCAATAGGTATGTGGGTTGGTTCCATGTTTTTGTTATTGTGAATAGTGCTGTCATAAGCATATGTTTTTGTAGACTTTTTTGTAGACCGATTTATGTTCTTCTGGGAATATACACAGAAGATTGCTGGATTGTATGGAAACTCAACTTTTAGTTTTTTGAGTCTGTGAGTGTCATTCCTAGTGAGATGAATGTCTTGAAAGCAATATATTGTTGCCTGGTGATATTTTATCCATTTTGCCATTCTATGTCTTTTCAGTGGTGCATTTAGTCCATTCACTTTCAGGCTACTTATTGAAATGTGAGAGTTGATCCCTTTCATAAGGTTCTAATTGATTTGCTGTTGTTGTTCCTCTTTGTTGTCTTTCTTTTGGTTTTGGGGTTGGTTCATGTGTGTTTTACTCTTTTTCCTGTACTCTTGTGAAGAACATTGTTGTTCTTTTTCCTTTTCTTCTGTGTTTAGTACTTTCTTAATGGTTTCTTTGAGAGGTGGTCTGATGGCAGCATAAGTTCTTAGGGATTGGATGTTTGAGAATGATTTTAAATCTCCCTCATTGATGAAGCTTAACTTGGCTGGGTAGGTTATTCTTGGTTGAAATTGTTTATCTTTTAGAACTTTGAAGATAGGGATTCAAGTTCTTCTAACTTGCAGTGTTTCTGTAGATATATCCACTGCTATTCTAATTGGTCTTCCATGGTAGGTGATCTGGCCTTTTTCTCTTGCTGCCTTTAGGATTTTTTCTTTTATACCTACTTTGTTTAAGCAAATTATTGTGTGTCTGGGAGTTGATCTTCTCATTTGTTTTCTTGCAGGGGTTCTCTGAATCTCAAATTGAAATTTAAATTGTTTGAATTTTCCCATCACTGGTGAGATGAGGGAAGTTTTCTTTAATAATCTCATGAAATGTTTGTTCCAGAGTGACCTCTGTCTCTCTTTCTTTTTCAGAAAGTCCAATTAGTCTTAGGTTTAGTCTCTTGAAGTAATTGCTCATCTCTTGAAGATTTTTTTCTGTCTTTTTAAGCTTCTTTTCTATGTTTTTGACAGTTTGGGTTAGTTCTATATTTTGGTCCTCAAGCTCTGACAGTCTTTCTTTTGCTTGGCTAATTCTGCTTTCTATGCTTATGAGTTTGTTATTTATTTCATTCACTGTATTCTTTACTACTGTTATCTCAGTTATCAACTCCTTTCTAGTTTCTTCTTGTCTCTCCTCAATTCTTTTTAATCTCCTCCATTAATGTCTTGATATCTAGGTTTGTAGTTTGAGACCAGTCATTTTGGGGCCTCTTCATTGTTTGCATTCCGAAGTCAGTTTTCTCAGTGTCTGCCCTCCCAGGAATCTGGGAGAGACCCATGTTCTTCTTTTGGTTTTTCTTCATTTGTGTAGATTTTTCTCTCTCTTCCCCTTTCCCTCCCCTTCTTTGATTCTGTTTTTCAGGAGGTAGGGTTGCTTTTACTTCTGTTGTTCAATCTCCTGTTCTTTCTTATGAGGGTCCTCTGGCTTTGTTCACTTTTGAGGCTGAACTGTGGGTTCAGGGCTGTACTTTTTTCAGTTTTGAGATTTAATTGAGGGGCAAGCTGTGATTCAGAATCTGTCTGTAGATCCCAGTATCCACCAACAGGTGTATGGGTACACTGGTACCTGTTTCCCACTGCCTTACAATCTGTCCATGCAGCAGGGTCTAGGTTTGCTACTGGAACAAAATGAAGTACGGAAAAGGAAAATAATGGAAGAAAGGGGGGTCAGGAGGAAGTTAGAGAGAGGAATGAGAGGGAAAACAGATATACATACCAACTAATGAGTGAAAAAGAGACACAAGACCAGAAAAGAGTGTAAAACAGACACACAAATAAAATTCCCTAAAGCATACTGGTAATCACATAAAGACAGTCCAATAAAATCATGCCTTTTGATGCATTTTCCCCCAACACAAACAGGTAGTCTAAATAAAAAAACAAACAAAAGTGAGCAAAACAAACAGTCAAAACAATAAAATCAGAAATCAAAATAAGAAACCAGACTAGCTCTGGAATCTTTCCTCAGTGTCTAAAGTCTCTTCAGCTCCTGTCTCTAGCCTCTGCCATTTGCTTTCATTGCAGGCAGATAGATTTATTTCAAGCTTGAGTTGATTCCCTTGGCTTGCTGCTGAGAAGTCTACATCAGGCCTGAGTTGCCTGTATGTGATTCAGCGTGGGGGAGGGGGGTGTTTGTCTCCTGTATAGCTACATTACCTTAGAAACCAAGGTGGAGGCTGCTTGTAGATGGGTGGGGCAATGTGAATCTCTACCTGGAAAATGGCTGAGGTGGGCAGTTACTCTTTCAAGGATCCTTTCTCTCTACCTGTCCTTTCTTTCCACTCACCCGGTCCGTGGTCGATCCACTTTGACAGGCTGTGGGATCAGTGACACAGCTGGGAGTTGCATCTGGTGTACCACCGGTGGCTTGGGTTGGAGAAGGGATCTGGGAATTCCCTCTTCTGGAGCCGAGAGTCGAGAACAGCTGATCAGCACCTCCTTAACATGTACTGTTCCCTTACACAACCATGGGGTCCCATGCTGGGTGCCTCAGCCAGAGCAGGGACCAGAGCTCCAAAGGGCAAGTGGTGTGTGGTGACAGCAGTTTTGGGCCCTGCGCAGGGCACTTCAGTCAGAAATGGAACTGGTATCTCTGAGGGGCAGGTGCCTAGAGCCTCTCTAGGTGACGGCAGCTTACAATAGGTCTGGGTGAGAGCCCAGAACCCAGGGCGGGGAGCTGCAACTCTGAGGAGTGAGCGCCAGGCCTGCTGGATTGGGTGCCCAGTCAGGGAGACAACTGGCAGCAGCTGAGTGCTGGGTGGATCAGTGTAGCCAGCAAGGGAACCCAAATCTCCACAAGGTGGTATCCAAGGGCTGCCGGGTGAGAAGTTGTAGCCGGGGAGGGACCTGGGATCTCCACACGGCTGGGGCTCGGGGCCACCTATAGTGGAGCAGTAGCAGCTGGAAGGCCTCAATAGCCGGCATTGTGTGGGTCTGATGGTCTCCAGGCCTCAGACCAGTGCGGCTGGTGGTGGGCAGGGGCGTGGGGGAAGGAAAGTAAGAGTCTTTTGGGGAACTCACTTTCAGAGAATCTCAGGATTCCGCCTATGCCGTTGCCATCTTATAGGAACTCTGAGCATTTTTTTCATGTGTTTGTTGGCTTCTTGTATGAGATCTTTTGAGAAGTCTCTGTTCATTTCCTTTAATGTTTTTACCCTTTCAAATTGTTTGAGATCCTGGATGTTAGGCCTTGATCAGATGCATAGCTTGCAATTACTTTTTTCCTGTTCCATGGGCTGTCTTCTTGCTCTCTTAATGATTTCTTTGCTGTACAAAACCTTTTTAGTTTGATAAGATTCCATCTGTCAATGTTAGCTTTTGTTTCATTTGCTTTTGAGGATATGGCCATGAATTCATTGCTTACTCCAATGTCCAGGAGAGTGTTTCCTATCTTTTTTTTTCTATGATTCTTAAAATTCAAGGTTTTACATTTAAGTTTTTGATCCATTTTGAGTTAATTTTTGTATATGATTATAGATACAGGTTCAGTTTCATTCTTCTACATGTTTTCTCATCATCATTTGTTAAATAAGAATCTCTTTCCCCAATGTTTATTTTTGATGGCTTTGTTGAACATAAGTTGGGTGAGGGACTGTGATTTTATTTCTAGCTTGTCTATCCTGTTTCTTTGGTCTATGTATCTATTTCTGTACCAATACCATACTCTCTTGGTTACTGTTGGCTTCTAATAAGGTTTAATGTCTGGAAGAGTGATGCCTGTTACTTTGTTCCTCTTGCTGAGGATTTGTTTAGCTACTCATGCTTTTTTTGATTTCCATATGAATTTCTGTATTAATTTTTCTAGATCTATGAAAAATGATGTTAGCAATTTGATAGAGATTGCATTGAATCTGTAGATTGCCTTTGGTAGGATGAACATCTTTATAATATCCATTAGCATAGAATGCTTTGCCATTTATTTGTATCACCATTGATTTCTTTGAGCAATGTTTTGTAGTTCTCATTGTAAAAGTCTTTCACTTCTTTGGTTAGATGGATGTCAAGGTATTTCATTTTTCATGTGGCTATTGTGAATAGGATTATGCTTTTTATTTAGTTCTCAGCCTGATTGTTGTTGGTGTATAGAGATGCAACTGTCTTTTGTGCATTGATTTTGCATCCCAAGACTCTGATCAAGTCATTGATCAGTGCAAGAAGGTTTTTGACAAAGTTTCTAGGACTTTCTATGTATAGAATTATATCATTTTCAAAAAGGCATAACTTAACTTACTCTTTTACTATTTAAACACTCCTTATTTCTTTTAACTGCCTGATTACTCTGGCTAGGGCTTCCAGTACTATGTTGTCTGTGTGTGGGGTGGGATGAGAGTGGGTACCTTTGTCTTTTTCTGCCCATTAAGCATGATGTGGGATGCAGGTTTGTCATAGATGACTACCATTGTTTTGTGGAATGTTCCTTGATATCTATGTGTTCGAGGGTTATTATCAAAGAGGATGCTGGATTTTGTCAAATACTTTTTCTGTATCTAGTGAGATAATCATGTGGTTTTTGGTTTTGCCCCTGTTAATGTGATGAATTAAATTTATAGACTTATAAATGTTGAACCAACCCTGCATCTTACGATAGAAGCCCACCTGCCCATGATGGATGATCTTCAAAATGTGTTGCTAGATACAATTTGCTAGAATGTTGTTGAGAATTTTTGCATTTATGTTCATCAGGGAAATTGGCCCACAGCTTTTTTTTTTTTCCTTGTTGTGTTTTTCCCCATTTTGGGTATCAGGATGATATGAGTTTCACAGAATCGGCTAGGAAAAATTTCTTCTTTCTCGATTGACTGGAATACTTTCAGAAGGTTGGTATGAGCTCTTCTTTGCATGTTTTATTGAATTCAGATGAGAAACCATCTGACCCTGAGCTTTCTGTGGTAGTGATGTTGTTTATAACTGAGTTGACTTTTTGGATTGTTATTGGTCTGTTTAGGGTTTCAATTTTTCTTTTTTCAATCTTGTGAGGTTATGTAGTGTCAGAAATTTTTCCATTCCCTCTGGATTTTCTAGATTATTTGCATATAGATGTTTTAGTAATCTCTGATAATCTAGAATTTCTTCATGGTCATTGTGGCATCATCTTTTTCATTTTAAGTTGTTTGGACTTTCTCTCTTTTTAGTCAGTCTGGTCAGTGGTCTATCAATCTTATTTATCCTTTCAAAGAATCAGCTTATTGTCTTGCTGATCCTTTCTATGATCTTTTGGTCTCTATTTCCTGCAATTGTGTCTTTATTTTAGTAATTTGATACTTTTTGACTAAATTTAGGATTTAATTACTTTTGCCTTTCCAGCTCTTTTAGTTGTGATGTTAGGGTATATTTTTAGATCCCTCTATTTTCTTCATATACACAAGTTGTGTTTAGAGTTCCTTCTCATCGCTGATTTCATGGTGTCCCAGAAGTTTTGATAATATTGTGTCTTTGCTTCCATGAATCTTTATTTTTATGTTGATTTTTAGTTAACTCCAAAATAATTTAGGAAAGTGTTTAATTTTCATGTGTTTGTGTGTTTTGGAGGGTTTCTGTTGGTGGTGATATTTATTCTTATTCTACTCTGGTCTGAGAAGATGCTTGGTATAGTTCAGTCTTTCAAAATTTGTTTGCACTTGATTTATGATGAAGAATGTAATCAATTTGGGAGTAGATTTTGAAATATTATGCCAAAATATCAAAAAATATCTGAAAATGCTCTTAAATAATACTGCTTATTTAAAGTAAATAACTGTGTTAGGTTTATTTTTATATGTATTATAACAAAAGTAACACATTGCAAAATATTGAATTTAGAGGCAGATATTAGAAATCAGTTATTTCTCAAACCAAACATTAAACATATCTTCAAATATGTACAATAATGGCTTTGTCTGAATACAAAGCCTCAGACCCTTCTTCCCCACAAAGACACAGATATAACAACAATATCTGAACTAATTATTTTTGTGAGAAACCAACTAAGTGGTTCTTGTACTTCAGTCCAGCATGAAGCCAACCTCAATTAAGCCAGGTAGAAAATGTCAAGCCATTCAACTAGTCAGAACTACTTCTTCCAGGCACTGTGCAGTGCCATTGGGGGTTACTTCAACTCTCAACTTCTCAATAAGGAGGAAAAAAGTGGACATACTTCCAACATTTCAATTTTTATGGGTGCAGCCTCTGTGACTGGTTTCTGCATTGTGTGAATCTTAAGCACTGACAGGAGTAGGATAACTGGTTATCTTCAGAACAAAGGCCTTCAAGAGACATGGGCAGACATTGAAGGGAACCCAAGTGTCATGACTTGCTATAACATGAGAGTAGTTAGAGTATCACAAATAAGCACAGGGAGGAGCTCCTGAGTAGAAATTTCCATATCTCTTTTTTTTTTTTTTTTTTTTTTTTTTTTG
>NW_007247743.1:110064-142151 GCF_000164805.1 Carlito syrichta | reverse complement strand
CAGCCTCCCAAAGGCGCGGGATTACAGGCTGAGCCACCGAGCCCAGTTTCCATATCTCTTAAATTAAGAGATTGCACAAACCAAGAGGGGATGCTGCCCCAGAAAAAGCTTGACAATTCACTTGAACATAGTGCTAGAAGTCCTGGCTAGATAAATTAAGCTATCAATAGAACTAAAAGGCATCCACATCAGAAAAGAAAAAGTAATATTTTCCCTAACAGATGATATGATCTTATATAGAAATCCTTAGAGACTCTAGTAAATTTGTTATAATTAATAAATGAGTTCAGCAAATTATTAGAATACAAAACCAATATAAACAATTATTTGCATGTCTGTACATGAACAATGAACTATCTGAAAAGAAAAATTAGAAAAACAATCCTATTTATAATAGTATCAAGAATAATAAACTATTTAGGAATATACTTAACTAAGGTGGTGAAAGATTTATATACTGAAAACTACAAAGCATTGATTAAATAAATAACAGAAAAAAATGAACAAAGACAAAATAAATGGAAAAGCACATTTTATGCTCACAGATTGGGAAACATAATATTTTCTAAGTTTCTATACTACCCAAAGTTATATACACATTCAATGTAATCCCTATCAAAATCCCAAAGGCTTTTTTAAAAAAAAACAAGAATAGAAAAAAAAAACCAAAATAATTCTAAGATGCATATGAAGCTATAGGACACGAAGTTGCCAAAAAGAAAATTCTAAGAAGGAACAAAGACAGACACATCACACTTTCTGATTTCAAAATATATTCCAATGTTACAGTAACTTACACAGTATAGTACTAGCATAAAGCCAAACGTTTAGCCCAGTGGAACAAATAGAGATCCCCAAATAAATCTATGCAAATACAGTGAACTGAATTTCAACAAGAGAGCCAAGAACAAACATTGGGGGAAAGAATAATCTTGTCAATAAATGGGACTGGTAAACTAGATATCTACATGTAAAAGAATGAAATTGGCCCCTTATCCTACATCATACACAAAAATCAACTCAAAATACATTACTGATATAAACACAGGATCTGAACTTACACTTCAAGGGCATTTATTGTGACAATGACTTTAGAAATTTGACACCAAAAGCATAGGCAGTCAAAGCAAAAATAAGCAAATGAGACTATATCAAACTAATAAAAGCGTCTGCATACCAAAACTAACCTACTGAAAAAGAGGAAAAATTTGCAAACTATATATTAGATAAAGAGTTAGTTTCTTCCATGACTCAGTAAACACCTATAACTCAACTCAATAACTCAACTTCTACAATTTAATAGTAATAAAAGCTTAACAACCTGTTTAAAAATGAGCAAAATATTTGAATAGATCTTTTTTTTCAAAAAAGGCATACAAATGGCCAAGTGCATGAAAAGATGCTCTCCATCACTAACCACTAAAAAAATGCAAATAACAATCACAATGGTATTTCCCCTCAAATCTGTTAGGAAACACACACACACACACACACACACACACGCACACACAGGTGTTGGCAGGTATGTGTAGAAATTGAAACCCTTTCTACTGTCCCATTTGTTGACAAGATTATCCTTTCCCCCAATGTTTGTCTTGGCTCTCTTGTTGAATTCTTGTACGTTGTTGCTGAGAATGCAAACTTATGAAGCAACCATGAAAAATAGTATACAGGTTTCTCAAAAATTTAAAACCTACAACTACCATAAGATTAAGCAGTTCCACTTCTGAGTATTTATTCAAAAGAATTGAGCCCAAGATCTTAAAGATATATTACAATTCCCTGTTGAGGGAGGTCTTTAGGTGAATGGTCCCAAGCAGTTGTAGGTAAGCTTCCTGATGGAATCCACAGAGTGGTTAGTAAAGTCTGAAGTTCTATTTCTTGTTCGCAGCCTCTCTCAACCACTGAGGTGTGCTGATCAGGTCAATTATCTTGCTGAGGCAAAAAAGAAGTGGGGTTCTTGAACTGCATTTAATATTCATAGGGGAGCTAAACAATCACCATGCTCATGCTCTTGCTTTTCATCGTAGGAGATTTGCAGTCCAAGAGGGTCTCTCTATAAACTGTGATATGCCATTTTGAGGGAGGATTGGCATGAATAAAATGTAACTGTTTTTCCTACTTCCTTCAATGCATCTATTCTTAGATTTTTTTTTTTTTTTTTGCTTTAATGATGTGTTGGAACTTTACTGAGCTCCTAGACACCCACCTGTTGGTTGTTGTCAAAATTGGTGCATCTGCAGAAGGGTTACAGTCGAAATCTTCTATTCTGTCATTTTGATAACAACATTTTCATCTAATCTATTGTTGATAGACATTTGGATTATTGTGCTTATAACCAGTTTCCATGAGGATTCTTAGGCCTGTTTCTTTGTGTGCATTGGAAATAATTGTTCTTAAATGTGAAATAGTTATGTCACAATGTATCCATTTGTTCAGCTTTCCTAGATTATATCAAATCATTTGTGATATCATCTAGAGTTCCTATTACTTCACTTTCTGTTTTGAGTTGGAGTCTCACTCCATCGCCCAGACTGGAGTACAGTGGCATGCTCATGGCCACCCCAGCATTGATCTGCTGGCTCTGGCAATCCCTAATTTTCAGCCTTCCAAGTATCTGGAACTACAGGCATGCACTGCTACCTCTGGCTAATTTTTTTATTGTTTTATTATAAAGATGTGGGGTAAAATTCAGGATTAGGTATACAAACGTTGATTATGCAGGTACCCTTATTAATGAGGTATGCCCCTCCTTCCCCAGCTGTTTCTCTCAACTTCAAATCCCATAACCCCACCCCTGACAGTTTCCCACTACTGCCAAACACTTGCTTATGGCATTATAATTGTTCAAGGTCCACTCATGAGTGAGAACATGTGATACCCTGTTCTGTCTATTTACAGTAGCAAAAACATGGAACCAACCATGTTGCCCTTTGAAGCTGGACTGGATGAAAACAAATATGGTACATATACACAATGGAATATCATGCAGCCATAAAGAAGGACAAACATATGGACTTTGTAATTTTTTAAAATTTATAGTAGAGACGAGACCTCACCATGTTGCTCAAGCTGGTCTCAAACCCGCAGGCTCAGGCAGTCCTCTCGCCTCTGCCCCCCAAAGTGTGCTTCACTTTCTAAGTAACATTTATTATTTTTAGACAATAATGTTTTGCTTGTCTGGTGTTGTGCAGTTGTATCTCATTTTGATTTTAATTTTAATTTAACTGAATTACCAATGACATTGATTATATTTTCTTTTATCTATTGGCCATTTGGATTTCTGTTTGGTGAAAAACTTGATAACATCTTTTGATCACTTTTTATTAGGTAGTTAATTTCTTATTGGTTAATTCATATTTTATGTGTTCTGTTTAAGTAATCTTTGCCCATCCAAAGCCATGAAAATATTCTTCTTTTTTTTTTTTGAGTCAGGGTCTCACTCTATTTTCCAGACTATAGCATAATCACAGCTCACTGCAACCTGAAACTCCTAGGCTCAAGTGATCCTCTCTTCTCAGCCTCCTGAGTAGCTAGGACTAGAGGCCTGCACCTGACAAATTTTAAATTTTTTAAAGAGACAGGATTACACTGTGTTACCCAGGCTGGTCTCTATCTCCTGAACTCAAGTAATCCTCCAGCTTTGGCCTCAAAGTGCTAGAATTACAGGCATGAACACCATGCCTGACCCTAGATATTCTTTTTCTTTTATTTTTTCAGAAGCCTTATTGATTTGCCTTAACATTTAGGTTTACAAAATATTAAAAACAGACTTTTGTGTATAGTGGGAGTTAAGGTTGAAAGGTACTGTTTTTCTATATGGAAATTCAATTCTTTCAACCCTTTATATTGTAAATATTACATTATTTTCACTGAATTGTAGTACCATCTTTATTGTAAATGAAGTGACAGTAACATGTGTGCAACTGGCTCTGGAGTTTATTTTCTTCCATTAGCTTCATTGTCTATTTTTGTGTCTATATCTACTATGGCTTTTAAATAGTTATGGGTCTGTACTGTATCTGTAAGATCTGTCATAGTATTGCTTTTTCTTTCCTGAGTCTGGTCATTTGTGATTCTTCTTTCTTATTCTTGATGTCTTGTTACATGCTTATCAATTATATTAATCTTCACAAATCATATATTAAGTATGTTGATTTTCTTTAGTATATGGGGAGACAGCCATGTAAACAAACACAATGCATTATCTGCTACTGAAGCTAAAATAGATTGTTGGACTTAATACTGTAGAGTCCAGAGGAGGGACTGGTGGGTTTTTCTTAGAAATTGTGTTTGGTCAAAAAAGGCTTAATAGTTTCACTTTATCTAAGTCTTGGAATATGAGTAATTATCTGTCTGCCATATTATGTTGTAAAATAGATTACAGACAAAGGACATTGCATTCAGAAAGCCATGAAGAGACATTAAAATGGCTGAGTATTTGTGCAAAATTGCAAACACTTTTTTTATGGGTTCTGTTTAGGTGCCAGTTTGCAGAGTTATGTATACAAGCTAAAGGAATTTTAGACTCTGTGCTCAAGGCCAGAAAATTTCTGTTTGTATTCTATCTAGCCCTGCACCCATCAACGCTCTGCATCCATTTCCAGAAAGAGAGGAGTCTCTGTTCTCATCAGAACAGCTCTGTTTTTGCCTGTTTTATTTTAGAGTTCTTCATTAGACTTTATTAGGAAAAAGATGTACTTTTGTACTTTTAGAAGAGCAAGCAAAATTGTGAATACTACAATAAGAAATAAGAAGACTAAATAATTTTAAACAGGAGAAAGATATGTAAAATAGATTAAACACCATGATGAAGTACAACATGGAAGGGTTATGTCTTAGTTTGGTCAGCTAATCTGTCTGACTTTTCAGGTGTAGTTCCCAACAAGGGTCAGTTTCCCATGGCTGGGGGAGCCCAGGAACTGTTTCAATGCACTGGTCCAATGTGCCGCTATGCTGAAGATCTGACCCCTATGCTGAAGGTCATGGCAGGATCGGGGATCAAAAAGTATGTTCCTTTTTCTCCTTTATTTACTCTGCCTCTTGTCCTGACAACCATTCTCTCTTTATTTCTTAGTGTCCTAGAGGTAAACTTTCAGTCCTCAAACAAAGAATTATTAGACTTTTTAATGATTGAGCTTTTACATAAATGGATATCATGCTTCACAAATTGGGAAGATGCTATGTAAAAATATTTTACTAAGAAAACACAAGCAAAGAGAGGCTTTATTTTGAGATGGAAATAGTTTATCTTTTTGTTGTTTATTTGTCAATTTGAGTATAAAGACGGATCTCACTTTAAATTGAGCCTTTCTGGTTTTTCTGTCATTTGTCACCATATACATATTTTCCAATCTCACCTGGACCATCAGTGATGCCTGGAAATCTGTTTCCATAAACAGCTGTTTATCACATTTTCTATAGCAGTAATTTCAATCTATTTTAATTTCCAGCAAACCTTTGATCTCTTCTTCTCCTTTACACTCAAGTAAATAATCCCACATCTCATCTCACCAAGAAAATGAAATATGTCTGGGACGTACTTCAATTTCTTATCATCAAACTTCCTAGATTTCCACCCATTCATTCTTTTATTTTCTTCCCTTAAACTGAAGAAAATGTCTTTTCTTTTGCTTTGCATATGATATTTTCACCTATACTCTGAATCTTATATTCTCTTACTCTTTTAGAAATTTTTTTATTACCTGTCTTACCTTACTATGACTTCAACCTCTCTCTCTCCCTCCCTCTCTCTCTCTCATATTTATTATTAAACATGCCTAAGTATCTCTTACTCTTAAAAGAGATAAAACTGTTTCTCAGTCTCACATCCCCTTAACGTACTACTCTATGCTCCTTTTTGCCTTCATTGCTAAATTTTTGTAGAAATTATTTATACTAATTGAGTCTAAATTCCCACATTGTCCTGCCAAATATCAAACCACTGTAGACTGTTTTTCGCACTGAAGTAGTTCTTGTCAAGGTCTTTGATTATTTGTTTTTGCTAAGAATAATGACTACTTTTCAATTCTCATCATTCATGATCTTATTATAATAGGTGACTACAATGACTACTCTTTCTTTATTGAAACAATCTCTGTCTTTGGCTTTTTAGATTCACATTTTAAAAATATAGCTCCTTTCTCTTTTCATCTTCCTTGCTGCCTCTTCTTCTGTCCATTCCTTATGTATTGATACTTTAGAGAGACTTGATTTACTTCCCCCTTCTTTTTGTGCGCATTCTCTCAGAATGACTTTATCTACATTTCCCACTTCAATTGATGTCCAAATCTTTATCTCTAGCTCAATCTTCTAACCTAAACTGCAGGACGATGTATTCACTGACATACTGGCCATCTTAGACATCTGAAAATCAGTATGTTTGATACAGATCTCATTTTTCTTTCATGTCGCACAAACCTAATTCACTACCTCTATTCTTGCCCCCTTTCAGTAACTGGGCTACAGTCAACTCAGTTGTTAAAGCTTAATTTTTCCATCTCTCTCACTTCTAACCTCTGTGCAATACTAAGTCCTATTAGAACTACCTTCTAATTATTTCTTACATATTTACATTTCTCTCCAACACCATGGTCACAATCTTAGTTCAGTCTACAACCATTTCTCACCTGGACTACTACCACAGACTTATTACTCGTTATTCCACCTCCAATCTTGACCCATTTCAAGTTGTTCTTTCCTCTGTGGCTCTAGTAATATTCTTGAATGCAAATGTAAATTCTAAAGGCATAGCACTGTTTCTAACACACAGTGCTAGGGGACAAACAAAACAAAACGAAGCAAAAAACCTTTATTAAAGCTGAAACTCAAATATTTTGATTGAACTAGCAAGCATATATAAATAACTTCCTGACATCAATTTCTTTTTAATTCTTCACAGATTAAAACTGGATGCAAAGGTAAATTTAAAGGACTTAAAATTTTACTGGATGGAACATGATGGAGGCTCAATTTTAATGTCAAAGGTGGACCAAGATCTCATTCTGACTCAGAAAAAGGTAATTTTAAATAATATCTTTTTAATAGAATTATATTCAGTCAAAGAGATGCCACTTTGACATTTTCCCTTTAGTCTCTGCCAAATATTTCTATGTCAGCATATAGAATTATGGTAACTGTAACAGTTGTATTATGTAATTTTTGGTGTGGTTTTCCATGGTTATTTTATTTATACTATGTTACATTTTATCTATCTATCTATCTATCTATCTATCTATCTATCTATCTATCTATCTATCTATCATCTATTTGAGGTAGAGTCTCATTCTGTTTCCCAGACTGGAGTGCAGTGGCATGATTGTAGCTCACCACACCCTCGGACTCCTGGGCTCAAGCAATTCTTTCTCTTCAGTCTCCCAAACTACTGGGCTCAAGCAGTCTTGCCACTTCAACTTCCCCAAATGCTGAGATTACAGATATGAGCCACCAGGCTTGTCTCGTAGTTAATATAGTTATTTTATTTTTGAGTAATTAAAAAGAGTACTTTGAGAGTAAAGTATGATAAAGCAAAGAAATAAATTGCTTAGCAGTAATTGTTATTAATAATTTGGCATATTTATTTTTAGCGGTTCTTCAGTCCATATGTAGATGTAAATTTTACATGGTTGAAATAGTATTATACAAATAATAATATTATTCTAATGTTTACTTTTAATACTTTTATGCTCAGATAAAATAATCAAACAAATTTTTCTTTTTAAAAGCAAAAATGTATTTGAAAAAGAAGAGTAATAAAGGGAAGAGCCTTATTCAATTTTAAAAGCACTTTTAAAAAAGCTACATTGCATTAACATGGGACACTATTTTAAAAAGGTACAGATGATTATTTGGAAACAATGGAAATGTATATCTCAATCCTCAAGAGAATCCATGTAGAAATTTACAGGAAGAGTTAGTAAAGTGTCTTAATGAAAGTTAAATAAACCCCAGTTCATAATCATGCTAGATTGAAAACAACTGGTAGAAATTGATTTGCAAGACCTATGAATCAGCCAAAACGTGTGAAAACTAAAGACAATTATAAATGTTTGTGCTATGAAAGATGGCTTTAATATTTTTGTCTCTGTTTTGTGTCACTATGACAAAATACTTGAGACTGAGTAACTTATAAAGAATAGCCATTTATTTCTCACAGTTATGATCAAGGTCTTAGTAGAGTCAGTGACTGATGAAGGCCCTCTGGCTGCATTCTCCAGAGGGGAAGAAAATGGCAGAAGGATTGAAGAGACAGCTTGCTGATGCTGCATGAAGCCTTTAAAAAAATATTCTTAATCTCAATATCCAGGGGGGCAGCCTTCGTAACTTAAATTACCCTTTTAAGGCTCCACTTCTTAATCCTATTGCATTGGCAACACCTAAGTTCTGGAAGGGATGCATTTAAACCATAGCATATGTGGATGCCTTACTGTGTTACTAGATTTGAAGACAATGCTATAAAAGTATACATGATTTTAAAACTTATAGGTAAAATGTAATTCAAGTAAAAACCCATTTAATGTTTATTCTTTTTATTTTAAAGGTGTGGGATACAATTCAGGGTTAGGCACATAAAAATGTTTATTTTTTTAACATTTAGTGGGAAAAGAGATAAATGAGATCAACATAGTAAATTATAAACATAGAAATAAACTTTTTAATGTTACTTTTTTGCAGATTTTAAGATACCTTCACATATCTTCATCAGTAACACTAGAAATAAATAAATTACAGAAAATATTGTCAATAAAAAGAATAGAGAATTATTTATCTTATATAATCTATGACCCATGATAAAAGAAATACCATCAAAGACATAGGAAAAGGAAAAAGGTAAATAATAAAAGAAGATATATAAGTGAATAATGGAAACATTAAAATGTTTTTGTCTTTTTTTGTGAGAAGGCAGAAGTTAATTAAGACAGAAGAGCTCCCAAGTGGGGGGGACCCAAAAGAGGGTTGCCCTAAAATGTTAATCTTTAAAAATAATTAATGAAAAACAAATTATGAGAATTTGAGACACTATTATTTGATGTATTGGGTTGATAAGCCATAGAATGCTTGTGGCGAAGCAAATTGGTACTTTTCTGTGAGGTTAGAGGGTAAATGCAAAATTATAAAGCCAGAAGCAGAAGAAAGGAGGAGAAAAAAGTGAGTGTATAGATGTAAATTAGTCACAGAATCAATTGATTCCTGACTCTGCCTATCTAAGTTGCTCTCATAGCAAAATGACTTCCCTTCTTAAACAGTAACTTAAGGAAAAAATGTAATAATTTTTCTATCTTTATTACCAAATTGTCTGGACTTTTTAATATTCTTCTCCCAAATAATTTTCTTTACCATATTTTCACTAAATTTTTTTACTACTAATATTAACTGGGAGTCTCAATGTGAATTATTAAGATACTCTCTGGAGTGCTGGAAGTAAAAATGATGTAGACTTCATCGACTACCAGCATCAGCTAGCAGGAAGAGCCACCATGGGACAGTTCAGATTGAAATAACATTTTAAAACAGCCACATGTTATAGAAGAGGAGGGTTGAAATATTTGTAAACCCATTCAGGAGTTTCATTTTACAGTGTATTATTTTAGAACAGCTTCTAGTAAAGTTGGGTTTATAAAAGGCAAGAATCTACAATACTGTAGTATATCTTACCAGTTGTTTCAATAAGAGAAACTATCACTTCAATATTTTTCAGAAAGCATTTTATAAAATTCAGGTGTTTATTTCTGATCAAAAACTTGATTTTACCATACTAACTGTACTTTTTAATTGTATATACATAAAATCTAGAGGAAATATCTTTAAAATCTGTGATAAGACAAGCATGCTATTTCTATTATAATTTATAAATGGTATCACAAAGAGAACTTAGAAATAGGAGGTATAACTATGACTAAAGACAAACTGATAATTATTTACAGATTAAGATATAAATATATTCCTACAAAACTCAGGGAATGCTGTTAAACATCTCTTAAAGTAAATGAGTTTAACAAAAAATAGGATGTAAGATGTATATGAGCAAAATTATAGCTAACATATCTTTCAGCAATAACCAATTAGAAAGCAGAATGGAGAAAGAAAAAAATGAGCATAAAATCTCACAAAATATCTACAGTCTTTAAAAGTAAATATATTGGATTTACCTGAGAAAAACTATAAAAGTTTACTGAGTACTAAAATGAGTTTTGAAAGTAAAGATAAATCTAATTTTATAGATTGGATTGTTGGTTGTTATGCCCCGTAGCCTATACAATCAGTGATTTCAATCTTTATTTTATAATGTTCCCAGGCACATGACTAAATGACATCACAGTCACAAAGATGTTTCAGAAGCAGTAACTGGCATGCTGTTCTGTGGAGTAATCTGTTATTGTTTGAATTAATTTATATATATATATATATATATATATATATATATTCAGTTTCTGTTTATTTTCTGAAAAGAAGGAAGGGGAGGAATATCAGACTGAGTGGTGTGTGTATCTGAGGAGGCAAGAGGACAATGAAGAGACATTGTTATATGATGGAGTAAGGATGTTCACCACCTCTACTTTGTTCAAGCTACTGATAGAAAGATACCATGTTTTGAGCCAGGCAGTATTTTATAGCAACTAAAATCAAATTGGTAATATTTACTGTGGAAGTTGATAAAAATATATTAATCTTCTTTTGCCAGAATAAAAAGCTAAGGAGAAATAATAACTTTTAAAAAGTGTATTTATTTATTTAATGCAGAATTGTGGAATACAAGTGAAAATTTACTACATAAGTTGGCTACATGCAGTGAAGCTTGGGCTTCTAGGTAGCCCTCGCTTTTCCTGATAGTCGACCAGGTACTCTTTGTATTGTCACGTTCACCCCATTCTTCTCCTCCCTCCCTCCTCTAGCAGTTCCCAGCAACTTCCAATCTCACACTTGTGCTAATGTGATTAGTGTTCAGGGCCCACTTATGAGTGAGAACATGTGGTATTCAGTTCTTTGTTTCTGTGATAGCTCACTTAGTATGATGGTCTCCAGTGGCATCCAAGTTGCAGTGAAAGCCATGAATTTTTTCTTTATGACTGCATAAAACTCCATCATGTATATGTATAATATAATATAATATAATTTAATTTAATTTAATTTAATATAGTATAAATTATCCAGTCCACTTTTGATAGGAAGCAGGGTTGGTCCCATGTGCTTGCTATTGTGAATAGTGCATCAATAATCATGCGTGTGAAGGTGTTTTTTGGCAGAGCAATTTATATTCCTCCAGGTATATTCCCAAGAGAGAGATTGTTGGAGCATATAGAAGCTCAATTTTTAGTTCTTTTGGAAATTGCCACACTGTTTTCCATAGAGACTGAACTAGCTTACATCCTCACCAACATTGTATGTTGACATGACAGTTTCCCACTACTACCAATCGCTTTCTTATAGCATTATATTGTTCAAGGTCCATTTATGAGTGAGAAAATATGGTACTCTGTTCGTTGTTTTTGTGATAGATCACTGAGTATGATCGACTCCATATCCATCCAAGTTGCTGCAAAGTCCATATATTTGTCGTTCTTTATGGCTGCATAATATTCCATTGTATATATGTACCACATTTTCTTTGTTCAGTTCACTTTCATGGGCAACATGGTTGGTTTCATGTTTTTGCTATTGTGAATACCGCTGCAACAGACATACGTGTGCAGGTATCTTTTTTGTAGAATTATTTGTGTTCCTCTGGATATATTCCCAATAGGGGAATTGCTGGATCATATGAAAGGTCAATTTCTAGTTCTTTCAGAAATCGCCACACTGTCTTCCAAAAAGGTTGCACTAGTTTACAATCACACCAGCAGTGTAGAAGCATTCCTTTTTCTCCACATCCTCTCCAGCAACTCTTGTTGTTTGTTTTATGAATGATGACCATTCTTACTGAGGTTAGGTGGTATCTCAATGTGGTTTTGATTTGCTTTTCTCTGATGATGACAGAGGCTGAGCACTTTTTCAAGGGTCTGTTGGCTGCCTGTATATCTTCTGAGAAGTGTCTATTCATGTCTTTAGCCCATTTTTTAAAGGGGCTTTTTGTTTTTTTCCTTTCAGTATGTTTGAGTTCCTTTTAGATCCTAAATGTTAGGCAAATATTTTTTCCCATTCTGTGTGCTGTCTCCCTGCTCTCTTGATGGTTTCTTTAGCTTTGCAGACGCTCGTTAGTTTGATGAGGTCCCACTTGTCTATCTTAGTTTTTAAAGTATTGGCCTTTAGGGTTCTGAATAGGAATTGCTGGCCAGTTCCAATTTCCATAAGGGTGTCTCCTTCATTTTCTAAGATTCTTATAGTTTGAGGTTTTACATTTAGGACTTTGATTCATCTAGAGTCAATTTTTGTGTATGGTGATAGGTATGGGTCCTATTTCTATCTTCTGCATGTAGTCAGCCAGTTTTTTCAGCACCATTTACTGAATAGGTTCTCATCTCCCCAGTGGCTGTTGGTGGAGGCTTTGTCAAAGATGAGTTGGTTGAGGAATTGAGGCTTTGCTTCTGGTATCTCTATCCTGTTCCATTGGTCTATGTACATGTTCTTGTACCAATATCAGGCTGTTTTGATTACTGTAACCTTATAGTAAGGTTTGAAGTCTAGGATTGTTTTGGTTATTCACAGTCATTTATGTTTCCATATGAATTTCTGTATTGTCATTTCCAGGTCGGCGAACAGTGATGTTGGTAACTTAATGAGTATTACATTGAATCTGTAGATTGCCTTTGGTAGCATGGGCATTTTAACAATGTTGATTCTTCCTATCCATGAGCATAGAATATTTTTCCATTTGTTTGTGTCTTCTTGGATTTCTTTGAGCAGTGTTTTGTAGTTCTCATTGTAATGGTCTTTCATTTCTCTGGTTAGGAAGATGCTGAGGTATTTCAGTTTTTTGGTAGTTATTGTGAATGGGATTGTGCTTTTTATTTGGGTCTCTGCCTGCTTGTTGTAAGTGTATAGGAATGCAACTGTTTTTTGCATGTTTATTTTGTACCCCAAGACTTTGCCAAAGTCCTTTATCAGTGCAAGCAGGTTTTTGACAGATTCTCCTGAATTTTCAAGATATAGGATCATATCATCAGCAAAGAGGAATAACCTGACTTCCTCTTTTCCTATTTGGATATTCCTGATTTTCTTCTCTTGTCTAATTGCCTGAGCTAGGACTTGAACAAGAGGGGTGAGAGTGGGCAGCCTTGTCTTCTTCCAGTTTTCAGGGGAAATGTTTCCAGCTTCTGTCCATTTAGCAACATGTTAGCTGCGGGTTTATCATAGATGGCACTTACTATTTTGAGGTATGTTCCTTCTATAACTACAGGTTTGAGGGTTTTTATCAAGAAGGGATGCTGGATTTTATCAAAAGCTTTTTCTGATCTAATGAGATAATCATGGGTTTCTTGTTTTTACATCTGTTGATGTATTTAATGAAATTTATGGTTTTCCGAATGTTGAAGCAGCCCTGCATCCTGGGGATGAAGCTCACTTGATGATGGTAGATGATTTTTGAGATGTGTTTTGGATCCTATTTCCTAGAATCTGGTGGAGGATTTTTGCTTCTATGTTCATAAAGGATATTGGCCTGTAGTTCTCTTTGTTGGATCTTTACCCGGTTTGGGCATTAGTGTAATGTTAGCTTCGTAAAATGATTTGGGGAGAATTCCATCTTTCTTAATTGCCTGGAATACTTTCAGTAGGATTGGTATCAGCTCCTCCTTGTACGTTCTGTAGAATTCTGCTGAAAAGCCTTCCGGTCCAGGGATGTTTTTGGTAAATAGTTTTTGTATGACAGTCAATTTTCTGGGTTGTTATTGGTCTATTTAGTGTCTCAATGTCTTCTTGTTTCAACCTGGGTAGGTTGTGTGATGTCAGAAAGTCCTCCCTTTCATTTAGGTTATCAAGTTTGTTTCCATACTGGTGTACATAATAATGTCTGATAATGTTTTGTATTTCTTCAGGATCTGTTGCGATTTGAACTTTTGTATTTCTGATTGTTTTTATTTGGGATTTTTCTCTCTTTTTCTTGGTCATTCTGGCTCGGGGCCCATCAATCTTGTTAATTCTTTCAAAAAATAAGCCTTTTTTTTGGTTGATGTTTTTTATGATATTTTTTTCTTCTATATTCCATATTTGGGCTCTTATTTTGGTGATTTGGATTCTTTTGCTAAAGTTGGGGTTTTGATGTTCTTCTCTTTCCAACTCCCTAAGGTGATTTGTTAGGCTCTCAACTTCTGATCTTTCCGTTTTCTTGATGTGTGCTTGCAGAGATATAAATTCCCCTCTTAGAACTGTTTTCAGGGTATCCCAGAGGTTTTGGTAAGATGTTTCTTCATTTTCATTTGTTTCCAGGAATCTTTCAGTTTCTGCTCTGATTTCACTGTTGACCCAGTAGTTGTTCAGCATCTTGCTATTTAGTGTCCATGTCTTTGTGGGTTTTGGGGAAATGGTGGCGTTGATAGTTATTTTTATTCCACTGTGATCTGAGAAGTTGCATGGCAATATTTCAACCTTATGAAATTTGTTTATGCTTGTTTTATGGCTAAGGATGTGATCAATCTTGGAGTGTCTTCCATGTGGTGATGAATAAAGTATATTCTATGGTTTTTGGGTGGAAAAATCTGTAAGTATCTATTAAGTACACTTGGTCGAGTGTCAAGTTTAGATTCTGGAACTCCTTGTTGATTTTTCACTTCAGTGATTTATCCAGGCCTGTCAGTGGGGTAGTCAAGCCCCCTGCTAAAATAGTGTTAGAGTCAATATCTTTTATTAGTTTATTTAGTAGTTGTTTTATAAATACTGGTGCTTCTGTGTTGGGTGCCTATATGCTTAGCATGATATTTCTCATTGATGGATTGAAACTTTTATCATTATTTAGTATCCTTTTGCATCTTTTTAATTTTTGATAGCTTAAAGGTTGTTTTGTCTGATATTAAGATTGCAACTCCTGCCTTCTTCTGTGATCCATTTGCCTGGAAACTCATTTTCCAACCTTTAACTTTGAGTCTGTGGGTGTCCCTTGAAGTGAGATGCGTCTCCTGGTTGCGGCAAATAATTGGGTCATGGTTTCTTATCCAGTTTGCCATTCTGTGTCTTTTCAGTGGTACATTTAGTCCATTCACATTCAGGCTCATTATTGAAATATGATTGTTTATCCCTGTCATGAGGTTCATATAAAGTTTTTTCTTTGTTTGCTTATTTTCTTTTGGCTTTGAAGTTAATGTATGTGTGTGTTTTCAAGTTTCTTGTGCTTTATTCTCTGCTGATTCTGTGCTCTGCTGTTCTCTTGGGGAGTGTGTGGTCAATCTTTTTCTTCTTTCCTTTGTGCTTAATACCTTTTAAGTATCTCCTGTAGAGCTGGTCTGGAAGCTGCATAGTCTCTTAGGGATTGTATGTCTGGGAAGGGTTTTAATTCTCCATCACTGTTGAAGGTGAGCTTGGCTGGATAAGATATTCTTAGTTTAAATTGTTTATCTTTGAAGACTTTGAATATAGGTTCCAGTCCCTTCTTGCTTGTAGTGTTTCTGCTGATAGGTCTGCTGCTATTCTGATTGGGTTTCCCTGGTAGGTAGTCTGACCTTTCTCTCTTGTTGCTTTTGGGATTTTTTCTTTTGTGCCTACTTTGTGTAGGCGAATTACTATGTGTCTAGGGGTTGGGCTTCTCATTTGATGTCTTTTGGGGGTTCTCTGTATCTCTTGTGCTTGGCTGGTCACATCTCTGGTGAGATGGGGAAAGTTTTCTTGGATTACTTGTTTGAATACTTGCTCCAAGTTGTTCTAAATTTCCTTTTCTTCTTCTGGGATACCAATCAGACATAGGTTCGGCCTCTTGATATAATCACACATCTCTTGTCGACTTTGTTCATTCTTTCTGAGTCTTCTTTCTGTTTTTTTTTTTTTTTTCACAGAGCTGGTTAATTCCCTCTTCTGGTGTTCAAGTTCTGAGATTCTTCAGCTAGATTAATTCTGTTTTCCATGCTTGTCATCTTGTTACTTATTTCCTGGATGAAATTTTTTATTGCCAAATCCCTTTAACAAGTTCTTTCAGTGTTGCATCTTGACTTTTTTGAGTCTTATTTACTCTTTTCATTCATTCCCTAATCCCTGTTATATTCTGGGGACAGTCTTCGGTGACTTCCATTGTTTGGACATCAAGGTGTGATTTTTTGGGAGTTTTTCTTTGGGAGTTTTTCTTGAAATTGCCTGAGATCTTCCTTTGACTTTTCCTCATTTGTGACAGATCTCTTGTTTTTCTCTTTAGTTCTGTATTCAATGTCAGTGGGAGTGGCTTTCCCTTCTGACGTTTGCTCAGACTTGTTTTCTTCCCTGATCTGGGCTCTGGATTTATTCTATTATGAAATAGCATGGTGGATGGGAGGCTTTGCTGTCTCTTGTAGTTTTTGAAATTTGAATAAAGTGGGGGATAGGGTGCACTGATCTCTTTGGATTTCTTCCTCCTCCTTTTCTGACCACACCCTTTGTCCCACAGCTGGATCACAGTAGGGGGTGGGTTGCCTGGAACTCAGCACTCATCTGGTTCCTCTGAAGTTTGTGCTCTCCATTACCCATTTTATATAAAGAATGCCAAGTCTTTGTGTATTGTTGAATTTCTTTTTTATTAGTTGATTTTGTTTTTAGATAAGGTAAACACCTGTTTGCCAAAACTAAGGATGTTTTTACCACAAATCATGATACAACCTTCTTAGAACTTTTAAATAAAAAATTTAGTTGACTGATCCAGGGAATAAATTCCAAGTGTACTGCAAGAAGCCTATACTCCAAAAAATTGTTTTTTATTTTGTTCCCCCATATATATTTGGAATACATACTATGTAACCTTTTAAAACTTGCTTTTCTTCCGTTGACATATACATTTAAGGTCCTTCCATGTCTTTTTGTGGCTTAATAACTCATTTCTTTTTGCTGCTGAATATTTAATATTGAACATTTAGGGATGTACTACCATTTATGCATTCATTTAACTAGTGAAGGACATCTTGGTTTCTTCCAAATGTGGACATATATGAATAAGTGCTTTCATGAGTGCTTTTTCGATGGACATACAATTTCTATTCACTTGGGTAATTCCAAAATACAGAGTATATTTAGCTTTGTGAAAAACTGACATTCTCTTCAAAAGTGGTTTTATTGCCTCTGTCTCTCTGGAGTACTCTGACTAATATTACTACCTTCACACACACACACACACACACACACACACACACACACACACACACATACATATATAACATATAATGATTAATATAAGTGAAAGTTTGTACCCTTTAACCAACAAAACTTTATTGTTCTTCACACCCAAACCCTGGCAACAACCATTTTACTCTCTGTTTCTATGAGTTTGATGTTTTTCGAATTCATATGTTAGTGAGATCATACAATATTCATCTTTCTGTGTCTGACTTATTTCACTTCATATAATATGCCTTCCAGGTCCATCTAGATTGTTGAATAAATACAAGATTTTCTTAATTTTAAGGCTAAATAATATTCCATTATACTTACATATATATGTATACAACATTTAAAAAATCTATTCATTCATTAATGGACATTTAGGTGATTTCCATTTCTTGAAAAGTGTAAATAATGCTGCACTGAACATGGAATTGCAGGTACTTCTTAGACAGGCTTTGAGTATATTGAAGAACCTTCATAATGACTTTCATAGTGGTTATACAAATTTATATTTCTACTACAGTCAGTAAGGTTTCTCTCTTCTTCCCATCCTCACCAACACTTATTTTATTTTTTATTTTATTTTATCTTTTTTTTAAGTTTATTGCTTTTTATTTTATATCAAATATCCTCATATGATTAGTGGACATGTTTAACTATATTTTCCTCTAAAAAATATAACATTTTGGTATATAAATTTTCTTTCTGAATAAGAAAAGGACCTTTATCATATTTTACCCCACGGATACATGTTCACTTCTTCCAAAATACCTTGTATTTTAGATTCTAATTTTATGTTATTTTATTTTGATGTTTAAATTTTTTATTTTAAAATTGTGGGGTACAATTCAGGGTTAGAAATACAAATATTCATTATGTAGGTACCCTTGTTGATGAGGTGTGCCCCCCATTCCCCAGGCAGATGATTCCCACTAGTGCCAATCCCACCTCCCTGCACCCCAGCCCACCAGAGTTCCCCACTACTGTCTATCCTTTTCTTATAGTATTATGATAGTTGTTCAAGGTTCACTTATGAGTGAGAACATATGATACTCAGTTCTTTGTTTCTGTGAAATATCACTCAGTATCATAGACTCTAAGTCCATACAGGTTGCTGCAAAGTTTATGATTTTGTTCTTCTTTACGACTGTGTAATATTCCATTGTGTACATGTACCACATTTTAAAAATCCAGTCCTCTTTTCATGGGCAGCAGGGTCGGTTCCATGTTCTTACTATTGTGAAAAATGCTGCAATAAACATATGTGTGCAGGGAGCTTTTTAATAGAGTGATTTGAGTTCTTCTGGGTATATTCTCAGTAAGGAGTTTGCAGGGTCATATGAAAGGTCGATTTTTAAAACTTTTAGGAATTGCCATATCATTTTCCACAAAGGCTGTACTAGTTTACACTCCCACCAAAAGTGTAGAAGTGTTCCCTTTTTGCCACATCCTCACCAGTATCTGTTATTTTTTAATTTATTTATGATAGTCCTTCTGACTGGAGTTAGGTGGTACCTCAGTGCAATTTTAATTTGCATTTATTTGATGACTAGTGAGATTGAACATTTTTTCATATCTGTTGGCTGTTCATGTTTCTTCTTTTGAGAACAATCTATTCGTACCTTTTGCCCACTTTGTAATGGGGCTGTTTTTTTGTCTTTTCAGTATGTTTGAGTTACCTGTAGATCCTAGATGTGAGGCCTTTGTCAGACTTAGAGTTGGCAAATATTTTTTTCCAAGTCTGTGGACTGTCTCCCTGCTCTCTGATAGTTTATTTGGCTTTGCAGAAGCTTGTCAGTTTGATGAGGTACCACTTGTCTATCTTATCTCTTATTGCCTGAGCATTTTGGGTTTTGATCAGGAATTGGTTGCCAGTTTCCATTTTCCTAAGGACATTTTCTCCATTTACTAAGTTTCCAATAGTTTGAGGTTTTACATTTAGCTCTTTGATCCATTTAGAGTTGATTTTTGTGTATGGTGATAGATAGGGGTCCTGTTTCAATCTAAACATGTGGTCAACCAGTTTTCTCAGCACAATTTACTAAATAGTTTCTCCACTTCCCAGTGGTTGGTGATGGAGGCTTTGTTGAAGATCAGTTGGTTGAGAAATTGAAGTTTTGCTTCTGGAATCTCAATTCTGTTCCATTGGTCTATATACCTGTTCTTGTACCAATACCAGGCTGTTTTGGTTATTGTAGCTTTATAATAAAGTTTAAAGTCTGGGAGTGTAATACCTCCTGCTTTGTTTTTGGTTTTGTTGTTGTTGTTGTTGCACTTTTTTTGGTTATTTGTGGTCATTTATGTTTCCATATGAATTCCTGTATTGTTGTTTCTAGGTCTGAGGAGAATGTTGCTGGTAATTTGATGGGTATTGCATTAAATCTGTAGACGCCTTAGTTAGAATGGACATCTTAACAATGTTGATTCTTCCAATTCATGTGCATGGAATATTTTTCCACTTGTTTGTATCATCTTTGATTTCTTTGAGCAGTGTTTCACTCTTTTCATTGTAAAGGTCTTTCACATATCTGGTGAGGGAGATGCCAAGGTATTTCATTTTTCTGTGGCTATTGTGAATGGATTTGTGCTTTTTATTTGGGTTTCTGTTTGTTTATTATTGGTGTATAGAAATACGATTGTCTTTTGCACATTTATTTATTTAATTATTTTTATTTATTTATTTTTTATTATGAAGTTGTGGGGTACAGTTAAGGGTTAGGTATACAATTGCATTTCATTCAGGCACCCTGTTGATATGGGGTGTTTCCCCGTTCCCAGACAGATATTTGCTACTGTTAATCCCATCTCCCTCCCCCCACCATAGTTTCCCAGTACCGTTAGTCCAATAAAATCAAGAAACAGTGTAAGTCAGAAGGTAAACAACAAACGTGATCTAAACCAACAGTTTCAATGATAAAATCATAAGTCAAAATAAGCGATCAGACTAGAGTCACTTCTCTGATCTCTGATTCCGGCCTCTCCCTTTTGTTTTTCATTGCAGCGTAGGGGTGGGACTTTGTCTCCTGTTTCGCACTGTTGCCTTAGGAACTGAGGTAAAGTTTATTGATAGGTGAGTGGGGCAGTGGAAGTCTCTGCCTGGAGAATAGCAAGGTAGTTTAAGCAGATCTGTTTTTCTCCACTTGTCTGGGTCCCATGGCTTGGGATCTCACACTGAGTGCCTCAGCCAGGGTGGGCCCGGAGTTCCAGAGCTCCAAAGTTCCAAAGGGCAGACTGTAAGCAGTGAGAGTGGCGCTGGGCCCCCTACAGGGTACTTCAGCCAGGAATGGGACCGGTGTCTCTGAGGGGTGGGCGCCCAGAGCCTCCCTGTGTTACTGGCAGCTTGGTGCCAGGCTGGAGACAAAGCAGCTGGGAAGGGATCTGGAGGGGGCTGGGACCGGAGACTTCCACACACGCAGTAGAACAGTAGCAGTGGGGAGGGGGCTGCAATATCTGGCCCTGCGTGGGACCGAAGTTCCCGGGCCTGGCACCAGCATGGTTGGTGGTGGGCTGGGGGATGGGGGAAGAGAAGTAATAGCCTTTTTGGGAACTCACGTTAGAGAATCTCACCAGTTCACCTATGCAGTTGCCATCTTGCCTCTTCTCCTTTTGCACATTTATAACCCTGAGACTTTGCCAAAGATCTTTGTCATTGCAAGGAGGTTTTTGACAGATTTTCTAAGGTTTTCGAAGTATATAATCATGTTGTCTGCAAAGAGGGATCAGTTGAATTCCTCTTTTCCTATTTGGATACCCCTGACACCTTATCTTCTCTGATTGCTCAAGCTAGAACTTCCAAAACTATGTTGAGCAGGAGGGGTGAGAGTGGGCATTCTTGTCTTATCCAGTGTTCAGGGAAAATGATTCCAATATCTGTCTCTTTAGCAGTATGCTGAGTGTGGATTTCTAATAGATGGCTCTTACTATTTTGAGGTGTGTTCCATCTATTCCTAGATGTTCAAGGGTTTTTTTATCAAGAAGAGGTGCTGGATTTTATCAAAAGCTTTTTCTGCATCTAATAATATAATCATGTGGATTCTGTTTTTATGTCTGTTGATGTATTTAATTACGTTTGTGGTCTTTCAAATGTTGAACCAGCCTTGCATTCCAGAGATAAAGACTACTTGGTCATGGTGAATGATTTTTGAGATGTGTTGTTGAATCTGGTTTGCTAGGATCTTGTTGAGAATATTAGCGTCTATGTTCATCAAGGATATTGGCTTGTAGTTCTCTTCCTTTCTTGGGTCTTTCCCTGGCTTAGGTATCAATGTGATGGTAACTTCTTAAAATGATTTGGGGAGAGTTCCATCTTTCTCAATTGCTTGGAATACTTTCAGTAGAATTGGTGTCAGTTCCTCCTTGAATGTTTTCTAGAATTCTGCTGGAAAGCCATCTGATCCAGGGCTTTTTTTAATAGGCAGTTTTCTTATGATATAGTTAATTTCCTGTATTTTTATTGGTCTATTTAGGGTCTCAATTTTTTCTTGTTTCTACCTGGAGAGGTTGTGTGATGTCACAAAGTCCTCGATTTCCTTTAGATTTTCAAGTTTGTTTTCACGTAAGTGTACATAGTAGTTTCTGATAATTTATTGTATTTCTTCAGGGTCAGATGTGAGTTCATCTTTTGTCTTACATGTCCCAGATTTGGACTTTTGTTTTGGTGATCTGGATTCTTCTGCTGAAGTTAGGGTTTTGGTGGTCTTGCTTTTCCAGCTCCCTCAGGTGACTTGTTAGGCTGTTAACTTGTGATCTTTCCATTTTCTTCATGTGTGTTTGTAGAAATATGAATTCCCATCTTACTACTGATTTCATGGCATCACAGAGGTTTTGGTAAGATGTTTCTTCATTTTCATTTGGGTTCAGGTGTCTTTTAATCTCTGTTTTGATTTCCATGTTGACCCAGGAGTTGCTTAGCATCTTACTGTTTACTGTCCATGTCTTTGTGGGCTTGGGGGGTAACTTTGTTTGTGTCAATATTTATTCCACTGTGGTCTGAGAAGATTCATGGCAGAATTTCAATCTTATGAAATTTGTTTATGCTTGATTTATGGCCAAGGATGTGGTTAATCCTAGAGTACCTGGCATGTGGTGATGAGTAGAATGTATATTCTATGTTTGTTGGGTTTAGTGTTCTGTAGGTATCCATCAAGTGCATTTGGTCAAGAGTCATATTGAGTTTCTAGATCTCCTTGATAATTTTTTGTTTTGATGATATGTCTAGGGTTGTGAGTGGGGTATTAACATCCCCAGCTATAGTAGTGCTAGAGTCAATATTTCTTTTTAATTTTGCCTAGAAGCAGTTTTATGAAAGTTGATGCTCCTCTGTTGGGTGCATATATGTTTAAGATGGATATTTCTTGTTGATGGATTGAACATTTTATCATTATATCGTGACTTTCTGTATCTTTTTAAATTTTTTGGTAGCTTAAAGGGTATTTTGTCTGAAATTATGATCAAACTCCTCCTTTCTTTTGTTGTCTGTTTGCTTGAAATTTTGCTTCCCATCCTCTTTCTTCAAGTCTTTGAATGTTCCTTCTGGTGAGATGAGTCTCTTGAAAACAATATATTGTGCCTTATGATATTTTACCCATTTTTCCATTCTATGTCTTTTCAGTGATGCATTTAGTCCATTCACCTTCAGGCTAATTATTGAATTGTGAGAGTTTATTCCTATCATGGGGTTCCTGTAGAGTTGTTGTTGTTCCTGTTTTTTTGTTGTCTTTCTTTTGATATTTGGGTTGATTCATGTTTGTTTTCAATTTTTTTCCTGCAGTATTGTGAAGAACATTGTTTTTCTTTTTTCCCTTTCTTCTGTGTTTAATACTTTCTTGAGTGTTTCTTGTAGAGCTGGTCTAGAGGTAGTGTAAGTTCTTAGGAATTGAATGTCTGGGAAAGATTTTAATTCTCCCTCACTGATGAAGCTTAACTTAGCTGGGTAGGTTATTCTTGGTGGAAATTGTTTATCTTTGAGAATATTGAAGACTGGGCTCCAAGCTCTCCTAGCCTGAAGTGTTTCTGTAGATAAAACTGTTGCTATTCTATTTGGTCTTCCCCGGAGATAGTCTGACCTTTTTCTCTTGCTGTCTTTAGGATTTTTTCTTTTAAACCTACTTTCTTTAGGCAAATTACTATGTGTCTAGGAGTTAGTCTTCTCATTTGTTGTCTTGTAGGGGTTCTATGAATCTCTTGTGTTTGAATGGTTGCATCACTGATGAGATGAGGGAAGTTTTGTGGAATAATTTCATGGTATGTTTGTTTCAGGGTGATTTCTGTCTCTCTTTCTGCCTCAGGAAGTCCAATGATTTTTAGATTTGACCTCTTGAAATACTTGCTCATCTCAGAAGGTTTTGTTCTGTCTTTTAAAGCTTCTTTTCTTTGTTTTTAACAGTTTGGTTTAGTTCTATATTTTGGTTCTCAAGCTCTGAGATTCTTTCTTCTGCTTGTCTAAATCTACCTTCCATGTTATCAGTTTTTTATTTATTTCATTCACAGTACTTCTGTTATCTCAGTTATCAATTCCTTCATTCTTTCCTCTTGTCTCTTCTCAATTCTATTTATTCTCTCTATTAATATCTTGATATTTGAGTTTGTAGTTTGAGACCAGTCATTCTGGGGACTCTTCATTGTTTACATTCTGAAGTCTTTTTTCTCAGTGTCTGACCTCCCACCGGTCTGTGTGAGACCCATATTTTTCTTTGATTTTTCTTCATTTGTATAGATTTCCCCCCTCCCCATTTTTTTCTTCTTCTTTAATTCTGTTGTTCAGGGTTAGTGGGGTTGCTTTTACTTCTGTTTGCTCAATCTCCTATTTTTCCTTATGTGGATCCTGTGGCTTTGTTTAATTCTGAAGCTGGACTGTCCGTTGGGGATTGTACTTTTTTCAGTTTGAGATTTAATTGAGGGGGGAACTGTGATTGAAAATCTGTCTGCAGATCCCAGTATCCATTGACAGATGTATGGCCACTCTGGAACCCACTTCCCACTTCCTTACAATCTTTCCATGCAGTAGGGGTACACGTTTGCTTCCTGAAAGCAAAATGAGTTAAGAAAAAGGAAACAAATGGAAAAAGGAATGGGGGGGCGGCAAGAGGAAGTTGGAGAGAGAGAATAAGAGAGAAAACAGACAGACGTATCAACTAACAGATGAAAAGAGACACATAGACAGAAATGAGTTAAAAAATCTAAAACATACAGACAATCATGCAAACACACAGACCAACAATAACCTCCCCATTGCTTTATTCTTCTCATACACAAACAGGAATTCTAAAGAAAAAAAATCAGTAAAATAACAGAAACAAAGCAAGTACAAAAATGTTGTCAAAAACAGAAAGAGAGAAAAAACTAGAACAAAAAACAAACAAAATGAGCAAAACAGACAAAAATAAAAAAAAAATAAAAACAAAGAACCAAATTCGTTCTGAGGTTGTTCCTGGAAATCTAACATCCTTTCAGCTCTGATCTCTATCTCTCAGCACAGGCTGATAGGGTTGGTCACTGCTTGAATCAGATGCCCCAGGCTTACTATGGAAAGAGGGTGTATCAGATCTGGACTCACCCAGACTGTTGCCTGTGAACTCTACCACTCAGATCTGACCTGTCTCTGTCTGATTCAGCATGGAGCAGGGGCTTCTGCCTCTCCCAGTTTGATAAGATTACCTGAAGTCCCAAGTAGTAGTCTGGGCAAAGCTGGGTAGGGCAATGTAGGTCTCTGCCTAGTCCTGAGACAGAGAAAATGGCTGTGGTCGGCATTTTCTCACTGGGCATGGGGCTCCTCTCTGGCACAAGATGGTGATGGGATGCCTCTCTTGTCCTTTTCCATGGGAACATGCCTCTGGACTCCCTCCACAGATCCTCCTGCCAGGGTCTTGCCAGATGCTGAAGTGGTGAGGCAAGGCCAGGAGCTGGCAGTCTCTCTCCTGCTGCAATGGTGAGACAGAGTCTGGGGTGATCCTTTCTGCCTACCACTTTTTCACAGGAAAACTTCTGTCTGTTTAAAAAAAAACAAAAAACAAAACAAAAATGGTGCTTGGCTTCTGTGACCTGGGAAGAGCCAGGGATGAAATAGAGAAGCTGCAGCACCAACTGTTGCACCAGAGGCCTGACCACCCACTCATGAGCCCCTACTTAGACAGTCTCTTCCAGCATTTTCTTCCCAGGAGGGTTTGTTGATTTAAAAAAAAGAAAAAGAAAATGGTGCTCGGCTTCTGTGTCCCAGAAATCACTAGCAAGCCCAGCAGCTGTGGCACCAGCCGCTGCACCAGGAGAGCCCTGGCTGCTAGATCCCTAGCCCTCATTTAGTCAGCTACTCACATGCCCACTGACTGACGAGCACATACACAAGATTTCCCATACACTCACTCACTCACACGGGTACTTGCATAGTCTGACTGGCTTGGCCTTCATCTTCCCTACCTTTTCATTGTGGGATTTTTAAGTGTGTTCCCTGATGATTAATGATGTTGATCACGTTTTAATATGCCTGCAGAACAATCATATGTTTTCTTTGGAAAACTTTCTATTCAGTTTCCTTGCCCATTTTTTAATTGAATTACTGTTTTCCTATAATGAATTGTATAAATTCTTGTATAATTTGAATACATATGGTTTAATAAATATTTATCTCATTCAGTAAATTTAAAAATCTTTTCTTGTTTTGATTTTTTCTTTCCTGTTCAAGTGCTTTTTAGTTTAGTGTAATCTTCCTTATCTGATTTTGTTTATTTTTCTGTTCTTTTGAAGACATATCCAACAATAACTTTCAAGATCAATATCAAGGAAACTTTTTCCTATATTTTTTCTAAGAGTATTACAGTCAGATTTTATATTTAAATTTTTAATCCATTTTCAGTTAATTTTTGTATTTGGTTTGAGATGTGTCCAGTTTTATTCTCCTTCAAGTGGATATCTAGTTTGTCCATTTATTAAGGATATTATTTTCCTCCGTTTTGTATTTCTGTCACCCTTGTTAAAATATTTTTAGGCTCTCTATTCTGTTCAGTTGAGCTCTGTGTGTGTTTTCCTGCCAATACCATACTGCTTTGATTACTGTGGCTTTGTGGAATTATTCAGAATTTAAAATTGTGATTTTTCCAGATTTTTAAAAAAATTGCTTTGGTTATTCATGGCTTGTTGCAGTTCTAAACTGCAACAAGAGTTTTAGAATCCTCTTTTTAATTTCAGTGAAGATAATCATTGTTTGTACTACAATAGTTGTTCTTTCAGGCACTGGCTGTTTGTTAGGACTCTGGGGATTAACAGTAGTGATTTTGTTGTTGCTTTTCTTTATTTATAGCAGTTCTCTTATCTTTCTTTTTAAAAATGTCATGGAATTGTGATCATAATTGCATTGAATCTATAGTTTGAATTGGATTATATTAGCAATATTATTTTCTCCAATTCATGAACATAGGATAGCTTGCTATTTATTTGTGTGTATTTTAATTTTTTAATCAATGTTTTAAAATTTTTAATGTACAGACTTTCATTTCTTGCATAAATTTAAGCCTGAGTATCATAATCTTTTTAATACCATTTTAAATGGATTTTCTTATTTTTTTCTAGGTAGTGCATTGTTAGTGTATATAAATGAACCTGATTTTTTATATTGATTTTGTATCCTGCAGCTTTACTAAATTTGTTTATTATTTCTACCATTTTTGAGAAGTATTAGGATATCTTATATGTGAGATTATGTCATCTGCAAAGAGACATTTTCACTTTTTTCTTTCCAATTTTGATGTCTTTTATTAATGTTGTTGTTGTTGTTATTATTATTATTATTATTTTGCCTAAGTTATCTGGCTAAGACATCCACTAATATGTTGAGTAGAACTAGTCAGAATGGACATTCTTGTCTTGTTCCTTATCTTAGAGAAAAAGCTCTTAGCGATTCACTATTGCGTTTGATGGTAGCTGTGGACTTGTAAGATATGGCCTTGATTGTGTCGAGATACAGTCCATCTATGCCTAATTTGTTGAAAGTTTTTAATCATGAGATATATTGAATTTTGTTGTTTTTTTGTACATCTGATGAGATGATACTGTGATTTTTATCCTTCATTGTGATAATATGGTCTATAATTTTTATGATTCACACATACAGCCATGCATTCCTTAATGATAGGGATACAATCTGGAAAAATTGTCATTAGACAATTTTATATTATTGTGAACATCATAAATTGTACTTATACACACAAAAATGGTATGCCCTACTATATGATATGGCCTATTGCTCCTAGGCTACCAAACTGTACACCATGCTACTTTTCTTAAAATACTTTAGGCAGTTGTAACCCAAGACTATTTGTGTATCTAAACATAGAAACAGTACAGCAAAAATATGGTATTATAATTTTAGGGGACCATCATTATAAATGTGGTCCCTCAATAACCAAAATGTTATTATGTGGAACATGACTGCATTAAAACATCCATGCATTCCAGGGACAAATCCCAATTGATTATGGTATAAGGTTCTTTTAACATCCTGTTGAATTAGGTTTGCTAGTATTTTGTTGAGAATTTTTGCATTTATGTATATCAGGGATATTTGCATATAATTTTCTTTCTTATAGTGTCCATGTCTGGCTTTGGTGTCAAGTAATGCTGGCCTCATTAAATAAGTTTGTAAGTGCTCCCTCTTCTTCAATTTTTTGGAAAAGTTTGAGAAGGGTTGACCTTATTATTATTATTTAATCACTGATAGAATTTACCTGTCAAACCATCAGGTCCTGGACTTGTCTTTTTTGAGAGACTTGAATACTGATTCAATCTCTTTACTCATTATTGTTGTGTTCAGCTTTTATTTCTTCATGATTCATTATTTGTGGGCTGTTTGTTCCTAGGAATTTATTTATTTCTTAAATATTATTCAAACATTGGCATATAATTTTTCATATTACTCTCACAATTATTTTTTATTTCTGTGTTACCAATTAGGTCTCATTTTTCATTTCAGATTTCATTTATTTGAGTCTGTTCTCTTTTTTCCTTAGACAGTTCAGTGAAAGTTTTGTCAATTTTGTTTTTCATTTAAAACACTTTAAGATTTGTTTCCTATTTCATTGTTTCTACTTTTGCAGTTGGACCTAGGTTCAGGTGCTCATTGCCCAAAAGCAAAACTTGAGAAATGAGAGTTGGTGGAAGGAAAATAGGTTTTATTCAAGAAATGACAAACTGAGGAAATGGTGGTCTAATGTTACAAATATCATCTTAGATTTTTAGTTTTACTATGAAGTTTTTCAAGGGAAACTATGTGTGGGAAACATGCAGGAGAGTGGTACAGGGTGCTGAGCTTATGTGTATTCGTTCCAGTAGCTATGTTGAGTAATCACTCATCCAGGAATTTGGCTGGTGTAATCTTGACTACAGCCTGGTTGTGGATCAGTCTTCCATGTCTCCCCTCAAGTGACAGGGTTTTGCAATTAGGGTTTCTTCCCTGGCTTGCTACAAAATTAGCCTCTGGAATTTCTTAAGTAAGAGTATAATTAGAAAAGCAAGCATGGGTTACACGGTCATGGCATCAGGATGTATTGGGGAAAGAATGAAGGGACGGGTGCTGAGAAAAGGAGAGGAGACAATAAGTGGTGGATATCTAAAATGTACTTTTAAGTTTTACATTCTCAGTCACACACTAATTTTTATTATTTCCTTCCTTCTGCTGACTTTGGGCTTATTTTATTCTTATTCCTAATTCCTTGAGGCATAAAGTTAGGTTTTTGTTAGCATTTTTTCTTTCTTTTAAATTTTTATTTTGAAATAATTTTAGATTTACAGTAAAGGTGCAAAGTAGTACACAGTTTCTACATACAGACTCTTCACCCAACTTCCCCTGATATTATATGTCTTATGTAACCATGGTATAATTTTCAAAACCAAGAAATTAACCTAGGTGTAGCACTATTAACTCTACTGTATTTAGATTTCACCAGCTTTCCCAGTAATGTTCTTTTTCTGGTCATGGATCCTATCCAGGATCCCACATTGCATTTGCTTGGTGTGACCCCTTAATTTTCACAGTCTTCTGATCTGCGACAGTTTATCAGTCTTTCTTTGCTTTTAAATTTTGAAGGGTATTGGACAGTTATTTTTTAGAATGGTCTTCAAATGTGGATTTCTTTAATGTTTTATCATGATTAAACTGAAGTTGGACAATTTTGGAAAGAAGACTAAAAAAGTGATGTTGTGCCCTTCATATGTTACTGGGGATACATGATTTACAAGGGAGGACCCAAAAAACCTGAAATTATCTTTTGAAAGGTGGGCCCCTTGTAGTACACTTAGAATTTGTTGCTCCAGAACGAACAGTCAAAAACAGTTTTTTTCTGGAAGTTTGAGAAGGATGCATCATGATTTTCAGAAGACACATTCTAAGTTGTGACAAACAAGTGCCTGGTTCTTTCATCATGACTACGTACCTGCCCACATTGCACTGGGTGTTCGGCAGTTTTTGATTCAAAATGGCATGACCCTTGTGTCCCACCCTTTCTATTTACCCCATCTCCCCCTAAGTGACTATTTTGTTTTCCTGGATGAAAAGATCTCTCAATGGGAAATGTTTTGCTGGTGTCAAAGAGGTGAAACAAAAATGGCAAAAGCACTAAAAGGCATCAAAATGGAAGAGATCAGAAACCGTTTTGAGCAGTGGAAAAAGCATGTCAATAGATATATTGCATCAAATGGAGAGTAATTTGAAAGTGATTGAAGTTTAAACTTGTAGGAATAAATGCACAATTTTTTATAAATAAATTCCTTTTGGGGGAATCCTCCTTCTATGTCTTATTACTAGTGATGTTGGCCTTGGTTACTTAAGGTGGTATCAGCTGGGATTCCCCACTGTGACGTTTTATTTTTTCTCTTTGTGATTAATAAATATCTTGAAGAATACTTGCAGAAAATGTTTTTTACGTCTGTTTGCAAGATAATCTTCCCCCATGGGAACATGTCTCAGATTTTCTAGTAATGTTATTGTGAATGCAACATTTATTTGAAACATTATTTCCCTCTGACTTGGTGAAAAATAATTTGTAGATGAAGTACTGTACATTTTGAGATGAAGTACGTTTGTGTTTTGGAAGGCTGATGATGATTGCATAGACCAGTGTACTTCAAACAAGATCTACAGTAAGACATTTCTCGGTTCAGTACATGATGATATTTTCTACTCTCTATTACATTTTGCTAAAAAAGGATGGTTGTTGCCTGCTAAAATCATTTCATGATCTGCACTTTGAGAAATAATGAGGTAGTGGATTTATTATCTAGAGAAGCTATTGATAAAATCTGATTTTATTATGACAGAATACAGAAACATCATACCCTTAGAATGAGTGCAATTTTGTTTCCTCCTGGAAGCTGAGAGGTGTGGTGGATGGGGTGTGGGGAGTGTCTGATTCCAAGAGAATAAATAAAGCTTAGAAAGCGATGTTTAAACTTTTAAAAGTTTAGATTCTGAACCCACCATGGGATGACTGCTTGGTTTTCTTAGCCTAAGTGACCTCATAATCTCTCACCTTATTGGTACCTGCTTTTTCTTATTTCAGGGTCTTATTAACAGAGCCAAAGTCGTCACAGTAATACTGCTTGGAAGTTCTGTTTGGGGCACAGGTAAATCACTGTGTCACTCCCTCTAGAGAAAATGATTCAAATTGATGGAAGCTAGTTCAAAAGTGAAGCAAGTTGCAGAGAGAAAGCTTTTAAAAATAGATTTTGGTCTGTTCTCTTCCTTTTTCTAAGGTGAGTGTTTTTATATGAACCATGTCTGCTTGATCAGATAGATCAAGTGTGAGACAATTGTGAGACAAATGTCAGTAGTCCTGGGTTGATGCCATACATGATGAGGAAATCAAGGCACTTTTCTTTTTTAAAAATGTATTTTTTAAAATTTTATTTTGAAATACTTGCAAGTTGCAAAAATAGTACAGAGTCCCCATGTGCTTTTCACTCAACCTCCCTGAATGTTACTTTCTTCTGTAACCGTTGTATAATTACCAAAACCAGGAAAGTAACATTGACACAATACTATTAATTGATCTGCAGACTTTATTCAGATTTCTCAAATTGTCCCAATAATATATTTTATCTTGTCTGGGATAAAGTGCAATATATATATATATAGATATATATATTTATATATATATCTATATATATATATATAGATATATATATAGATATATAGAGTCAGAGTCTCATTCCATTGCCCTGGTTGAAATCCAGTGGTAAGCTCATGCCACCACAGCCTTGACCTGCTGGGCTCAGGTGATCCTTCTGTCTTAGCCTTCCATGTAGCTGAAACTACAGGTACATGGCACCATGCCCTGCCAATTTTTTGACTTATTGTGGAGACAAAGTCTTGTCAAGTTACCTAGGCTGGCCTCAGTCCCCTGGACTCAGGCAATCATCTCACTTCAACCTCCCAAAGTATTGGGATTATAGGTGTAAGCCACCATGCCTGGCTAAAACTGCTCACTCTTAATTAAAATGATCTTGTTATTAGGGATAATTTTGCTTATACTGCTATCGCATTAAGGGGGAGAGTAGAGGACATTTACCCCAGTACACCTCTGTCCATTAAAAAGACGGTGGAATATGACCTCTTGACATCCTTTGTTGTAACAGAGATTAGAGGCACTTTGAGCTATCAACATCTTGGCTTTATTAATTGTTCAATTCCACAGTCAAATGAAAAGGATGTGGGCCTTTAATGGATGTGAGCCTTTTTGGGAGGCCAGCCCCCAAAAAGATTTTTAGGGCATCCCTTGGAAGGTGTGATGGCGTCGGCGTTTCTATAAGGATAGATATTAAAAGAAGGAAAGAAGGAGGGATAGATATAAAGAGAAAGAAAGAAAGTGGACATCTGTTCAACGGATTGACCAGAAGCC
>NW_007247743.1:0-110044 GCF_000164805.1 Carlito syrichta | reverse complement strand
CTTGTATTTATCCCAAATTTTACACAGGCAGTCTTACAAGTCTTCCACGTAAACACAAGCCAGGTGCAGGAGGGGCACCCCCCCCACCCACCAGGTGTTTCCTCGGGATGAGGAAGAACAATCTCAATTAAATCACAAAACCTTTACATGTATACAAAGCCAGGTGAATGAGGGGCATTCCCTCACCCACCAGGTGTTTCCTGGAGTAAGAGGAAGGGCAATCCCAATTAAATCACAAGATATTTACATGAACATAGAACCAGGTGGATGAGGGGGCATTCCCCCCCCCCAACAGGTGTTTCCCCAAGCATGAGGAATGAGAATTCCAAAACTATTTCACTGTTCCTCACGCTTGGTTAATATTTCTCAAAAGCAGTACAGCAATTCTAATATCATAATATTCTAATAAACAATAACTTTTAAAACCTATGCATACACAACACCTAATAACCAACCTAAATCCCAATTCCTCTCTATTTTACGCTAATTATATCTACACTATAGAAACTCTTAATTATAGCCCAAACCAATTCCTAAGGAATGTGGCCCAGCCCAAAGCTCATGCTGGGCCTTTAGGAATGTGGCCCAGCCCAAAGCTTGTGCTGGGCCATAGCTCTAGATATTTATCTGTATTATTAAGGTTAAAACAGCACTTTGTATGTATATACTAATTCTACAAATATACTATTAAATCTTTAAAGAAGCTTGTACCGTATTAAAGCCTCCCAAATGTGACCTGAGTTTGAATTATGTTAAGTTTAAAGCCGAAACCGCAGTCTGTGAGAAACGGGAACAATGGACTCCTAAAGTAAGCCATGCCTGTCGTACTCTCAGAACTTCATGCTTAGATCATCAAAGTCCCTGCTAGTGGAACATGCCAAAACAGCAAAGAAAGGAAAAGGCAATGGGCCTTCAGCTCCTGAACTTGTCCTAGCAGTCTCAGGGTCCGCAGCCTGCCTGGATGCCTAACGCTCAGGCAGGCCTCCATGGCCGGCTCCCAACAATCCTTTAATTTTTACTGGAGTGGAAAGCATTAGAGATTTTAGTGAGTAGGAATTACAGGTCTAAGTGGTGTGTCAAGGATTGATTTTAGGCAGAATTAGTTAAATATATAGCACAGGGATCACAAACCTACTGCCTACAGTGACCAGTCAGACCACTGCATTGATATCACAGAATCCCTGAGCACAGAGGAGAGAATCACAAGCAGCAGATTTCCATCATCACAGCAGAGAGGTCACAGGGTGTGGAGGGGCCCTTGCTAGCTTCTGCAGCAAATTTATGCCCACATTTTAGTGACTTCACACTAAAGTTACCAAAGAAGTTTATCTTTGGCTTGTGTAAGCAGATCACCGTGTGCTGTTCCAGATCAACAGATAGCTTTTCTCTGTCTCGTGGGGTCTGCTCTTTGGAGTCCGTCTTCTCTGTCAGCCAGTGGAAGGGGTAAGTGTTTGGAGGTGGCACCCATGTATGGGCTACTTTGGTGTGAAGAAACATGTCACTAGAGCTTATCTCCATTGGTGAGAATAGTCACCTTCCATGCCTGTATACAAGGATGACTGGGAACTGCAGTGTCTGGTGGGGACCCACAGTCCAGTGGTGGTAATGTGCCATAAAGGAAATATTTCTTTCTGCTTCATTCTGAGTTTAGAGAGACAATGTCTCTCCATTCAAGCCAGTGATGCCTTTTAACACCTCTGCTCTTTGTTCTTTTCCCAGTTGGCCACAACCCCCACTATTTCCTTCCTTGGAGTTGATGTTCAGATGTCACCTCCTCAGTGTGGGCTTCCTCATTATCCCATTGAAAACAGCACCCACAACCCCAGGGTTTTCTATCCTACCTGTCTGTTTTTACAGTACCTATCATAATGTGGCCCCTTGTATCTTTTTTAATTGTATTATAAAGATGTGTGGTACAAGTCAGGATTAGGCACATGAATTGTTTACAAGCAGGTGAAGTTTGGGCCTCCATCTGGACCTCACTTTGCCTGGTTTATGATCCAGTACTCTTAGTGAGGTTATGTGCCCTACACCCTGCAGGGTCCTGCTACTGTGGATCCCTTTCTTCTAATATTATGATAAATGTTCAGGACCCACTTATAAGTGAGAACATGTGATATTCAGTTCTTTGTTTCTGTGATAGATCACTAAGTATGACAGACTTTAAATCCATCCAAGTTGCCGTGAAGTCCATAATTGTGTCCTTCTTTGTGACTGCGTAATACTCCATTGTGTATATGTATCACATTTTCTTTATCCAGTCCACTTTTGATTGGCAATAGAGTTGACTCCATGTTTTTGCTATTTTGAATAGTGTGGCAATGAATATGTGTGTCCAGGTGCCTTTTAATGCAGAATGATTTGTGCTCCTCCAGGTATATTCTCAGGAGGAGGATCACTGGGTCATATGGAAGGTCAATTTCTAGTTCTTTTAGAAATCACTACACTGTTTTCCATAAAGGTTGTACTAGTTTGCACTCCCACCAACAGTATAGAAGTGTTCCCTTTTCTCCACACTCATGGCAACTTCTGTGCTTTCTGATCTATTGATGATGGCCATAATTACTAGTGTGAGGTAGTATATCAGTGTGCTTCTGATTTGCATTTCTCTGATGATTAGAGAGGCTGAACATTTTTTCATGTGTCTATTGGCTGATTGTCTTCTTTTGAGAAGTGTCTATCCATGTATCCATGTTTTTTGTCCACTTTTGTATAGGGCTGTTTTTTTCCCTTTTGGTTCATTTGAGTTCCTTGTAGATCTTGGATGTTAGGCCTTTGTCAGATATACAATTGGCAAATATATTTTTCCCACTCCGTGGGCTGTTTTCCCACTCTCTTGATGGTTTCTTTTGCTTTGCAGATGCTTTTCAGTTTGACGAGATCTGACTTGTCTAACTTATCTCTTATGGCATACACTTTTAGGGTTATGATCAGGAATTGGTTGCCTAATCCATGTGCATAGGGTTATTTCCTGCATTTTCTAGGATTCTTATAGTTTGAGGTTTTACATTTAGGTCTTTGATCCATTTAGAGTTGATTTTTGTGTATGGTGATAGGTAGGGGTCCTGTTTTATTCTTCTGCATGTGATCAGCCAGTTTTCCCAGCATCATTTACAGAATAGGGTCTCTGCTCCACAGTGATTGTTGGTGGATGCTTTGTCAAAGATAAATTGGTTGAGAAAATTGAGGTTTTGCCTCTGAAATCTCTATCCTGTTTCATTGGTCTATATACCTGTTCTTGTACCACTACAAAAGTGTTTTGATTATCATAGCCTTAGAATAAAGTTTAATGTCTACAAGTGTGATGTCTTCCACTGTGTTATTTTTACTAAGGATAGTTTTGGCTATTCATGGTCTTTTTCTTTTCCATGCAATGTCTCTATTGACATTTCCAGATCTGAGAAGAATGGTGTTGATAATTTAATGGGTATTACGTTGAATCTCTAGATTGCCTTGGTTAAGATGACCATCTTAACAATATTGATTCTTCCAATCCATGAACATGGAATATTTTCTCATTTGTTTGTGTCTTTTTTGATTTGAGTAGTATTTTGTAGTTTTCCATGTAAAGGTCTTCCACTTCTCTGGATAGGAAGATACCAAGGTATTTTATTTTTGTGTGTGGCCATTGTGAATGAGACCATGCTATTTATTTGGTTCTCTCCATGTTTGTTGTTGTTGTATAAAAATGCAACTGTCTTTTGCATGTTGATTTTGTACCCTGGACTTTGCTAAAGGCCTTTATCAGTGCCAGGAGGTTTTTGACTGATTCCCTTAGGTATTCAATGTATAGGAACATATGATGTGTAAGGAGGAAAATCTTAACTTCCTTTTCCTATTTGGATACCACTGATTTCCTTCTCTTGCCTGAATGCTCTAGCCAGGACTTCCAATACTTTGTAGAACAGGAGGGGTGAGAGTGGGCACTCTTGTCTTGTTCCAGTTTTCAGGGGAAATGCTTACAATTTTTTCCATTGAGCAGTATGTTGGTTGTAGGTTTATCATAGTTGACTTTTACTGTTTTGAGGAATGTTCCTTCTATGCCTAGATGTTTTTGTCAAGAAGCAATGTTGACTTTTATCAAAATATTTTTCTGAGTTCAATGATATGATCATATGGTTCATGTTTTTACATCTGTTATGTGTTGAATTATGTTTATGGTCTTGTGAACATTGAACAAACCTTGCATCCCAGGAATGAAACCAACTTGGTTGTGGTTGATGATGATTTCTGAAGTGTGTTGTTGGATCTTATTTGCTAGGATCTTGTTAAGAATATTTGCATCTATGTTTATCAAGAAGCTTATTCTGTAATTTTCTTTCTGTGTTGGGTCTTTACCAGATTTGGGAATTAATGTGATATCAGCTTCATAAAACAATTTGGGGAGAGTTCCATATTTCTCAATTGCCCAGAATACTTTTGATCGGATTGGTATCAGCACCTTTTTGTATGTTTTATAGAATTCATTTGGGTAAGCATCAATTTCATGTTTTTTTTTTTGTTTGTTTGTTTTAGGAAAACTTCTTATGAGAGGGTCAATTTCTTGAGTCTGTTGAGGGTTTCAATTTATTTTTGTTTCAAACTTGGGAGTTTGTGTGATGTCAGAAAGTTCTCCATTTCATTTAGTTTCTCAAGTTTGTTTCCATATAGGTGTGTATAGACTCTCTGGTAATCTTTTGAATTTCTTCAGAATCAGTTGTGACTTCATATTTTGCATTTCTAATTGTGCTTATTTGGTTTTGTCTCTCTTTTTCTTGATAATTCTGGGGCCTATCAATTTTATTTATCCTTTCAAAGAACCAGCTTTTTGTTTCATTGATTTTTTTCTCTGATATTTTTGTCAGTTGTATCTTGGTCTTCATTTGTTTCTAGGGATCTTTTAATTTCTGCTTTGATTTTCATGTTGACCCAGGAGTCTTTCAGCAGTGTGTTGCTTAGTGTTCATGTCTTTGTGTGTTTGGGAGGATCTTGTTGATGTCAATATTTATTTGTATTCTACTGTGGTCTGAGAAAATGAAGGGCACTATTTCAATCTTATGGATTTTTGAAATATTCTATTTATGGCCAAGAATGTGGTTGATCTTACGTGTTCTATGTGGTGATGAGTAGAATGTATATTTTATGATTGCAGGGTGGAATGTTCTGTAGATATATATTAAATCCATTTGATTGAGTGTCAAGTCAAGGTTCTGGATCACCTTAATTGATTTTGTGTCTTGATGATCTAAGGTCATTAGTGGGGGTATTTAAGTCCCCAGTTATGATAGTGTTAGGGTCAATATTTTCTTTTAGTTTAATATGTAGTTACTTTATAAATTCTGGTGCCCCTTTATTGGGTGCATATATGTTTATGATAGATACAGCTTGTAGGTGAATTGAGCCCTTTATCATTATATAGTGTCCTTCTCTGTATTCTTTTTAATTTTTGATAGCTTGAGGACTGTTTTGTCCGTTATTAGAATCACAACTCTTACCTTTTATATTTTCAGTTTACCTGAAAGTTTGTTTTCCAGTCTCTAACTTTGTCTGTGGGTGTCTTTTGCAGTGAGATGTGTTTTCTGGAGGGAGCATAGTGTTGGGTTGTGATTTTTAAATTCAGTTTATCATTCTATGTATTTTCAGGGGTGTATTTAGTCCATTTATGTTTAGGCTGATTTTGAAATGAAAGAGTTTATCCCTGCCATGATGCTCTTATAAAGTTTCTTTTTGTTTTCTTTTAACTTTTGCATTGATGTTTTCATGTGTTATTAATTCTACAGACACATTGTCTGCTCTGTTGGTTCTGTGTTTCCTTGTACTCTTGTGAAGTGCATGGTCATTCTTTTTTTATTTTTTCTGTGCTTAATACCTTCTTAAGTGTCTCCTGTAGAACTGTTCTGGAAGTAACAAGATCTCTTAGGGATTGGGTGTCTAAGTATTTTAATTTTCCATCACTGATGAAATTTAGCTTAGCTGGGTAGGAATTTCTTGTTTGCAATTATTTATCTTTGAGAACTTTGAAGTACGGACTCCGGTCCTTTCTAACCTATAGTGTTTCTATGGATAAATCATTGCTATACTAATTGTTTTTTCCCTGGTAGGTAGTATGAGCTTCTCACTGACTTTAGGATTTTTTTTAATGCCTACTTTGTATTAGTGAATTACCAATTGTCTAGGAGTTGGTTTTCTCATTTGATGTCTTGCAGAGGGTCTGAATGTCTTGTGTTAGGATGAGGAAAGTTTTCTTGGATAATCTCATGGAATGTTTGTTCCAAGGTGTTCTTTGTCCTCTTTTCTACTTCAGGTATACAGATCAGGTGTAGGTTCAGCCTCTTGATATAATCACACATCTCTTGAATCCTTTGTTCTGTCTTTTTAAGCTTCCTTTCTATGTTTTTAACAGATTTGGTTGATTCCATATTTTGGACTTCAAGTTCTGAGATTCTTTATTCTGCTTGGTTAATTCTGCTTTCAGTGGTTGTTAGTTTATTTATTTATTTTATGGATGGCATTTTTTATTGTCAACATCTTTGTTACCATTTCCTTCACTTTTTCTTCCCACCTTTCTTAATTCTTGTTTATTTTCTGCATCCATTCCTTGATCTCTGTGTTTGTGGTCTGAGACCAGTCATTCTGGGCACTCTTTGTTGTTTGAACTCTGATGTCTGTATTTTTGGATGCTATCTTTTTAGAACTCTAGGGGTTACCTGCATTCTCCAACTGAATTTTTCTCATTGGTGATAGACTTTCCTTTGTCTTTAATTCTGTTTCTCAGTGAGAGAGGGGATAGTATTCACTTATTTTATTTGATCAATCCCCTGTCCTTCCCTAAGTAGAGCCTCTGGATTTGTGAAATTCTGAAACTGGGCTGGGAGTGGGAAGCTGTGCTGTCTGTTTGCAGTTTTGAAGGCTAAAAAAGGTGTAATGGGGAAGCAGAGATTCAGACGCTGCCTGTATGTTACCCTGACTGAGGTGTGGGCACCCTGGGACCCACTTTCACCACTACTCAATATTTCCATGCAATGTTTCTTTTAAGTCCAAAATAGCATATGAGAAATGAAAAGAACAGGGAAGAGTAGAAGAAAACAAAAACAAAAACAAAAAAAGCAACAGAAAAAGACAAAAGCAAAAAATCAAAAACTAAAATGAAAACAAAAACAAACCAACAAAAAACATCCAAAAAATGATGAACCCACTCTCACACACATATACTCATGTGTGAAAAGAAGAGAAGAAAAAAGGGGAAAAAGTACCCTCACTCATACACACATATGCTAACAAGTGGAAAAAAATCATGAACCTACAGCTCTTGTGACAGGTTCTGAAATTTCAGCTTTCTTTGCCAGACCAGGCTGCCAGTGTGCCTGGAAGACTCACCCACAGAAAGATGATGCCCTTAGAGCACAAGTTCCACTCCTGGCTCCACCTGTGTTTGGTCCTCTGGGCAGCATGCTGACTAGGCCTTTGACTACATTAATCAGATGCTGTCCAAAGTACTGGGGGAATGGTATAAGTGGTTGATCAGTTTGTTACTTACCTCTACCTTTTATGGCCAGATCATCTTCCTCTTATTCTACCCATTGTCCCGTGGCTGGGCCACTGTAGGAGTTGGGGAGCCTAGGACTTTTTACTGGTTCTGTCCCTGTCGTTCACCATGATCATCCCTAGAGAGATGGAGGGTTGACCCCTCAGTTCTGGGACACAGCTCTGCCCTTCACTGGTGGGGATATCAGAGCATTTCTCTGTCTAGTTTCCAAGATGACAAAAATGACAGCAGATTTGTGTCTTCTTTGCTGGGTCCAAGTGCCTGGTCACTTCATTGCAATCTCACCATGGCCTTTGTTGCCAGTGACCAACCTGGTGCTGAAGAATGTAGCAGTGGTAGAGCCTGGTGCCAAACACCCAGAAGCATTATATAGTCCAATGTTGTGTGTGTGTGTGTGTGTGTGTGTGTGTGTGTAAATGTTGCATCCTCTTAATTAATTGACCCCTTTGTCATTATATAATGTTTTTGCTTCTGTGACATTTGACTTAAAATATATTTTGCTTATGTATAACCACTTCTCCTTTTTTGTTACTATTTGTATGGAATATTCTTTTCTTTTTAAAAATTCTGTTTTAAATTTTGTGGTACATTTACAAGTTTTTGTTTTACAAGAGTATATTGTGTGAAGGTGAAGTTTCGGCTTCTATTAAACCCATCACCTAAATATTGAGCATGATACTCAATAAGAACTTTTTCAACCCTTGCCTACCTTTATTCTTCCTTCCTTTAGGAATCCCTAGCATCTGTTGTTTCCATCTTTTTGTTTATATGTGCCCAATGATTAGCCCTCACTTCTAAGTGAGAACATGCACCATTTGGTTTCCTGTGTGCATTTGCTTAGAATAAGGCCTCCCATTGAATCCTTGTTTCTGCAAATGACATTTTATTATTTTTATCACTGCACAGTATTCCATGGTGGATATGTACCATATTTTTTAAAAAAAAATTCAGGCCAACATTGATGGCTACCTATATTGGCTCCATATCTTTGGTATTGTGAATAGTGCTGTGATGAACATACGAATGCAGGTGTCTTTTTGGTGGAAGAATTTATGTTTATTTGGGCAAACACCCAGCAGTGGAATTGCTAGGTCAAATAGTAAATCTGTTTTTAGTTAGTTGAGAAATCTCCAAACTGCCTTCCATAGAGGCTGAACTAACTTACCAACAGCTTATGAGTTTTCCCTTTTCTCTGCAACCTAACCAACATCAGATGTTTTTTGACTTTAGTAATAATCACTCTGACTGGTGTGAAATGATATCTTATTGTAGTTTTAATTTGCATGCATTCTTATAATTAGTGATGTTAAGCATTTTTAAATGAGTTTATATGCCTTCCTTTGAGAAGTGTCTGTTTATGTGTTTGTGCCTGTTGCTCACATTTTAAAAGTTCTTTAGCTTATTTTGGTCCCACTTGTCAGTTTTTGGTTTTGCTACATTTGCCTTTGAGGACTTTGTATTGCCTAGACCAATAACCAGAAGAGGGTTTCCTGTTTATTTCTAGGATTTTTATAGTTTGAGGTCATACATTCAAATATTTAATTCATTTTGAGTTAGATTATATTATTTTTGTAAGCTTTGTATATGGTGAAAGCCATCCAGCTTTATCATTCTACATATGGTTAGCTTGTTTGTTTAGCACCATTTACTGAATGTGTGTTCTTTCCCAAATGTTTATATCTTTTGTTGTTGACTTTGTCAAAGATCAGTTGGTTGTATGTGTGTGGCTCTATTTCTGAGTTTTTTATTCTGTTCCACTGATGCATGTGTCTATTATACCAGTATAATGCTGTTTTCGTTACCGTAACCTTGTAGTAATGTGGTAGGGGGCTCTTAGAAAATGCTTAAAAACATGTATTACAATTAAAATGTTCCAGCTTGTTAATGCAAAAGGCCATGCTCAGTACTTGCCGCTGAAACCACAAGCCCCTTCCTGTAATGTCATGCTCAGGGTCTGCCGTCAAAACCACAAGCTTGTGCTATTGTTACAAAAAGTACAAAATCTTACACCATGAAAAGCCCCTTCCTCCCATAGCCAATGTAAAACCTATATAAGGATCAGGGCCCAACTGTGATTAGGGCCCAACCTTTGTGACTGGAGTCCACTTGGCTGAATCCTGGCATTCCGGTAATAAATGCAACTTCCTGCTTATCAGTCTTGGTGTCATGGTTTTTCTCATCTGTTTTCCTGCAACATTTCCTGGTGCATTGGCCAGGAAAGTGGAGAGTTCAAAGACAGTGTTTTCCTCCTCCCTTGTCACTGGGATATGAACCCTGGGGCAATGGGGGAGGCCACCTAGCCTGGCGCCAACAGATCAGTTGATCTGTAGGGGAGAAGCCCTCCTGGCATCTCAGGGCAAGGATCCCCAAAGCACAATGGAACCCAGTGAGGCACAAGAACCAGTGTAAGGAGCAGTACCTGACAGAAAGGGTAGGAACTGGGGTTACATGAAATAGACCTGTTCTTAAGAGACAGAAGGGGAGCCTGATCAACTCTGGGAGTCCACTATTAGTCTCAAACCTGAAGTAAAGAGTTAGAGGCAGTGGAAGAAAACACTGTCCTGAGACAAAATCGTAAACTCCACATACTGAGTGGAGAGTTGGAATTATTGTGTAATTGTGTATAAATGAGATAGCCAGCAGAAGGGTTCTGACTCAACCAAAGGGCTGAAGTGAATGTTGAGTCCTAATCTAAGCCAGTGGCAACCTCATACAGCTGAAGGCAGCGCCAGCCCTGTACTAGGGCAGGTCCAGTTTGGGGGTTTATACCAACCCACCAGTTGCTAAGAGGTGTTTGAAATATCTCCGTGAGGAGTACGGCTAGAAACAGATGAATCAATTGTTTCTCTTACCACTTTTTCCTCTTTCTGTGTGTGACTGGTGTCTTTTAGGGGGAAAAAGATGGGTGAAACACAAAGTAAAATCACCCCCTTTTATTGTATGTTGAAAAATTTTTGGCAAGGTTACTTAGGAGACTATGATATGAAACTGACTCAGAGAACGCTCCGAACATTCTGTGAAATAAATTATCCTTCTTTTGGGGTGGAATGGCTCACAGAAGGATCATTAGATAAAAGAATAGTTGCTAAAGTATTTAGAATTATCATAGGAAACCCAGGTCCCAACCACTCTGATCAGTTCCCATACATTGACTATTGGAAAGATGCAGTCCTTGCTTGTCCCTCTTGGCTAAAAGCTTGCTGGAAAAAAAATTGCAAAGTTCTTATGACACTTAAGTTGGCTCATTCCAAGTGCCTGCCTGGACCAAACAAGCCTGTTCTGGCTAACAAAACAGAAGGGGATGTACCAGTTCCTCACCCTCTTATGGAAGGCCAAATACAAAGTCTCAAAGAAAAAGGCTCAAATCTGCCAAGAGAAGTTTGGGTATCTTGGCTTTCACCTATCTCAAGGGCAATGCAGTTCACTACAAAGAGACAACAAACTATCTGCTCAAACTCGATCCCATCCCCCTGACATCAAATCCAAGAATTTCTTGGACCCACAGGATTCTGTAGAATTTGGATACCTAACTTCTCTATTTAAAAAAAAAACCCTTTAAGAAGCCACAAAGAGGGGAGAACAGGACCTCCTGCTTTAGGAACAAGCCCAACAAAGGGCCTTTGAATAAATTAAGCAGGATGTCATCAACACACCTGGCTTAAAGCTCCCAAATGTAACCAAGCCCTTCTTTTTATATGCGTATAAGTCCTCCAGCAAAGCAATGGGGGTCCTAACTCAGATGTTAAGGTCATGGCACAGATCCATAGCATACTTGTCAAGGCAACTGAAATCAGTCACTCAAGGTTGGTTGCCTTGTTTGCAAGCACTTGTGACTACAGCCCTTCTGGTGTCAAAAGCTGACAAACTAACTATGGGACCCCACCAGTAAGCAGGGATTGCAGATGCTCAAGTAGTACCATAAAACCCTCTTAAGAGGCATGAAGAAAGGGGAAAAAAAGTCCACAAATATGAGCAAAATCTCAAAAGTGCTCCAAGAATCCAATGAGAGCCCGAGCCAATTCTACAAAAAATTCTGCAAGGACTTCAAACTGTATACTTCCTTTGCGGCCTTTGTCAAACAAGGCCAAGGAGATATCTGACACAAACTACAGAAACTAGAAGGCTTTACTGAAATGAACACCAACCAGCTGCTGGAGATTATGACAAAAGTGTTTGTCAACTGAGACCAGGAAACCCAACAAGAAACAGACCAGAGACTGAAGAAAAAGGCTACTTTACTTGTTGCAGGATACCAGGTACCTGCCCAATGCAGACAAGGCCAAGGTTGAGGCCAGGGTCAGGGAAAAGGCCAACCCAATGGTCACCCAAAAATAATGCCAGAACCATACCAGCACGTTAATGGGCCACCCTACTCTAACAAAAAACTGGAAAAAAAATTAAATGGGCCTGCATTTGTGACAAAGATAACACAGTTATTGGCCAAATGGCTAAAAATTACCTGAAAATTACTCACAGCCTACTGGCTGCAAAGTTCAAAAAAAGAACAAATGAATCAGACATTAAATTGCAACAAAATAAGCTATGCCAAGAAACTCACTTAAGCTGGGACCAGCTCTTGCCAATAGTCCTATTAAGAATTAAATCTGGCCCTACCAAGCAGACAGGCTACTCTCCTTTTAAGATCCTCTATGGAAGCCCAGCCCTCTTGTCAGAAATATACCAGGAAACTTAAAGAAGTCAGAAAATCTCAACCTAAGACAACAACTGCAGGTTCTAGGTACAGCCTTAAATACCTTACATCACCAAGTCAGAAAAAGGCAGTCAATAAGTTTAACCACAAATGCACAACACTTTAACCCAGGAGATATGTAATAAAGAAAGAAATGGAATGTATAGCCCCTAAAACCCCTCTGGAGGGGCCCCTTTACTGTCCCTTTATCTACCCCAACTTCAGTAAAGGTTGCTGAAGTGATTCCCTGGATCCACTACAGCAAAGATAAAACCAGCCGCTCAAACCTGGGAGTGTGTGGCTGACCCCTCAATCCCACACAAACTGACCATCCGGAAGAAAGGAACATACAGCATACTCCAAAGTTCGGAAAAAATCTGCAGCCCTGCTCTAGTCACTCCAGAAGCTGACTAGTCAGCACATGGTCAAAGCTTAAGGAATCTGCAGCCCTGCTTCAGCCACACTGGAGGCTGGCTGATCAATGTACAGCAGAAGCTTGAGGAGCCTGCAGCCGGAATACAGATGAATTGTTTTTTAAAAACTATTTCTCTAAAGCAAATCTTTAATGTACTGCTGCTCCTTGTCTCTATCATTGTAGCCTTCGCCCTAGTCTTTGCTATAAGACTAGCAAAAGTCATACCAGCAAACTGGACATGTTACAAAAGGTTTTTACTAGTACTCTTCTTCCTTTCATTGTTGTTAGTTGCTTTTAATTTAAGCCTCCTTTACAAACCTGACCTGTTACTCACCCTGTTCATAGGAGCTGTGATTCTCTTCCTGGCAACCTGCTTAATTCTCCCCTGCTTAGCCCCACTGCTCATAAGGTCTGTCTCTAAATTCACTAAAACCATGGTTAAACAAAAAATGTCAGCCCATATAATAATAGTAAATAAAAATGATGCTATTTAGCCCTAAAGGAGTCAAGCATCAAAGGGGAGAATATGGTAGGGCATTTTTAGAAAATGCTTCAAAACATGTAACACAATTAAAATGTTCCAGTTTGTTAATGCAAAACGCTGTGCTCAGTACCTGCATCTAAAACCACAAACCCCTTCCTGTAACGCCTGCTCAGTGCCTACAGCCAAAACCACAAGCTCGTGCTATTGTTACAAAAAGTACAAAACCTTACACCATGAAAAGTCCCTTCCTCCCAAAGCCAATGTAAAACCTATATGAACTGAGACCTGACTGTGATCCGGGCCAAGCCTTTGTGACTGGAGTCTGCTGGGCCGAACATGGCATTCCAGTAATAAACGCAGCTTCCTGCTTATTAGCCTCGGTGTCACGGTCTTTCTGATTTGTTTTCCCGCAACATTTCAGTTTGAAGTCTAGTAATGTGAGGCCTCCAGCTTTATTCTTTTGCATTAGGGTTGCTTTGATCATTTGGGCTCCTTTTTGCTTTATATGAATTTAAGATTTTTTTATTTTATTAAAAATGATGCTGGTAGTTTTATAAAAATTGCATTGAATCTGTAGATTGCTTTGGGCAATATGAACACATTAATGATACTGATTCTTTCAATCCATGAGCATGGAATGTTTTCCTCTTTGTTTAATCTTTTATTACTTTCAGTAGTGTTTTATAGCTCTCATTGTAGAGATCTTTCACAACCTTGGTTAATTGTACTCCAAGGTATTGTATTTCTTTGTGGTTATTGTAAATGGGATTGTGTTCTTGATTTTGTTCTGTGCTTGATTGTTGTTCACTTTCATCATTCTTATTTAACATAGTACTGGAAGTCCCAACACAATCAGGCAAGAGAAAAAAAGTAAAACATATCAAAATAAGAAAATAGGAAGTCAAATTATTTATCTTTGCAGAGGATATGACTTTATGTCTAGAAAACTCTAAAGATTCCACTAAAAGAATCCTGATAGGTGACTTCATTAATGTCTCAGGATACAAAAACTAATGTTCAAAAATCAGTAACATTGTTATACACCAACAACATTGAAACTGAGAACAAATTCAAGAATATGAGTTTCTATCTCTTCACTTTCAGACTATTTTTCACTAAAGTTAAAGTGAATTTCTTATGGGCAGCATGTTATAGTTGATTATTGCTTGTTTATTTTTGTTTCTTTACAAGGATTGTATTATTTTGGTTAATTTAATCATTTTATATTTAAATATCAATGGATATGGATTTACTATTGCCACTTTGCTGATTGTTTTCTGACATGTTCTTTAGTTGTTTTGTTTGTTTCTTCCTTTCTTTTCTTTTTTGTGATTTGTTGTTTTGCATTAGTATGTTTTGTTTCTTTTCTTGCTATCTTTTGAGTATTTTTGTTTGTGATTACGTTGAGGTTTATATAAAACATCCTAAAAGTGTATTTTTTAAGTTGATAACAAATTAATTACATAAACTCTACACATTTTTCCTTCATCCCCCACATATACTGCTATTGATGTTACAATTTACAACTTTTTATATTTTATATCAAGTAGAAAATTATTGTAGGTAAACGTATATGTAATATTGTATTTTAATTTTATACTAGAGTTGAAAATGATTTATTTGCCACAATTAAAATATTAGAGAATTCTTTTTTGTTTTGGAGGTTTGTTTATTTTTTGCTTTTAGTCAGGATCTTACACTGTCACCCAAGCTGGAATGCAGTGACACAAACACAGCTCACCACAGCCTCGACTTCCTGGACTCAGGTGATACTTCTTCCTCAGCCTCTCAATGTAGCTGGGACCACAGGCACATGGCAATACACCATACTTTTTTCTTTTTTCTTTTTTTGTAGCGATGAGGTCTCACTATGTTGCCTAGCTGGTTTTGAATTCCTGGGCTCAATCAATTTTTCTGCCTTGGCTTCCCAAAGTTCTGGGCTTACAGGCATGAGCCACCATGCCCAGTGAGAGGATTCATTTTTTAATTTTTGTAATTTTTTAATTTTTTAATTTATTAAAAAATTTTTTTAAAAATATGGGGTACAATTCAAGGTTAGGTGTACAAATGTTCATTATGCAGGTACCCTTGTTATTGATGAGGTGTGCCCACCCACCCCCCGCAGTTTCTCTCAACTGACAATCCCACCCTAACTCCCCTGGCAGTTTCCCATTACTGCCAATCCCTTTCTTATAGCATTATAATTGTTCAAGGTCCGCTTGTGAGTAAGAACATATGGTACTCTGTTCTTTGTTTCTGTGATAGATCACTGAGTATGATTGACTCTAAATGTATCCAAGTTCTGCAAAGTCCATTTGTTTGTCCTTCTTTATGGTTTTATAATATTCCATTGTGTACATGTACCACATTTTTGTATACAGTCTAGTTTTGATGGGCAGCACGATTTGTTCCATGTTTTTGCTATTGTGAATAGTGCTGCAATAAACATGTGTGTGCAAGTATCTTTTTTATTTATTTTTATTTTTTGAGTTGGAGTCTCACTCTGTCACCCAGACTGGAGTGCAGTGTCCGCTCCCAGCCACCGCAGCCTCGACCTGCTGGGCTCCGGCGATCCTTCCGCCTCAGCCTTCCGAGTAGCCAGAATTATAGGCGCACGCTACCACGCCTGGCTAATTTTTTGATTTATTGTAGAGATGAGGTCTCTCCTGCCCAGGCGGGTCTCGAACCCGTGGGATCAGGCAATCCACCCACCTCAGCCTCCCAAGGCGCGGGATTACAGGCTGAGCCACCGACCCCTGCTGCCTGTGTATCTTCTTTAAGAAGTGTCTATACATGTCTTTTGCCCACTTTTTAATGGGAATGTTTTTTTTTTTAAAACTTTTGACACATTTGAGTTCCTTGTGGATCCTAGATGTTAGATGCATTCTTAAATAATTACCTTTACCAGTGAGTTTTATTCTTTGATATGTGTTCATGTTACTAATTAGCTTGAAGAATTTTCTTCAACAGTTCTTTAAGGCAGTTATAGTGGCTTTAAACTTTTCTCAGCTTTCATTTTTCTGGGAAAGTCTTTACCTCTCTTCATTTCTGAAGCATAGTTTTGCTTGGTGTAGTGTTCTTCATTGGCAGATTTTTGTTTGTTTTTTCAGTCATTTAAATATATCATCTCACTCTTTCCTTGTCTGCAGTATTTCTGCTGACAAATTCACTAAAGAATCATGGAGGTTATTTTGTACATGGCAAGTGACTTTCCTTTGACTGCTTTCAAACTTCTCTTTGTGTTTGACTTTTTACCATTTGATTATAATATGTCTGAGTAAGAACATCTTTTTATGCTAAACTTTGGACTTCCTCGATCTGGATGTTTATTTTCCTCTACAGATTTGGGTAGGTTTCTGTCATTATTTCTTTAACTTTTCTACCTTTTTTTCTATGTTACTTCTATGACTTTTATAATGTATATCTTGGTTCACTTGATGGTGCCTAATATGTCCCATTGATTTTATTAACTCTTTGTAAAAACTATTTTTTAAATCTTTTACCCTGACTAGATAACTTCAAATAACCAATGTTCAAGTTTGCTTATTTTTCTGTTTGAGTGAATCTGATCATTATGCTTTTCATTGCATTTTTCAGTTCGGACATTGTTACAATTTCCCTCTGGTTCTTTCTTCCTAAAATGTATCTATTTGTTGTACTCATTTTTTAATGTATTGTTTTTCTAAATTTTTGTAGTTTCTCTGTGTTCTCTTCCATGTTACTGAGCCTCTTTAAGGTGATTATTTTTTATTATTTGTTGAACAATTTGACTTTCTACCTCTCTTTGAGGTCAGCCACTGAAACATTATTTTGTTCCTTTTGATGGTGCTGTATTTTCTTGATTCTTTATGTCTCTTGAAGTCTTGTGTTGCTGTATTCATATTGAAAATGCAGTCATTTTCTCTACTATTGGTTGGCTGTCTTTGGGAGAGAAAAACTTTCACCAATGAGTCCAACTAGATATTCTAGGGGACTCTCAGACCTTTTCTATGGAAGTGCCTGCTCTATTTCTCTTGTTTCCTTTTATAGAGAGAAAGTCTTAGTATTTTTTTTTAACGTTCTTCTCAATGCTGCAAAGCCAGGCATGGTGCTCAGGACCTTCTCTTTATTTTTCCTAAGGCAGTGTGCTTTCTACCAATCCAGCAGATTTCAGACAGCTGTTGAGAGTTTTACTTGATAATAAGATTCATATGCTATCTGTTGGAGCTCATGTGAGCCATGCACAGAGCTGTGTGAAGTGCTGTCCATGGGGAAGACTGTGGGGAAATGGGTGCGCACATTGGCTTATTGAGAGGGTGGTCAAGTGAATCATCCTGTAGGGCTCTTGAGTAGTTATCTTGGAGTCTACCAGCTAGTAAGCAGTATTCATGTCTGGGTGTTGTGTACTGCATGCTGCGCTTTTACTCAGTCTCATACAATTCACCCGTGCTGATCCTCTGGCTGAAGGATGAGACAAGATGGAATTGGGCCTCCTGGGCACCATTCTGCAAAGCTGGAGAAATCATTTACTCACTTCATTCTCACTTTCCTTGGGATAGGGATGATACAGGTAATGTGAAACTGTTTTTCCTTTGTGAGAGGTTGGGTTATTTTGTGTGATCCACCAAGGAATAATTTCTGTCCTATTCAAGGGATTTTTGCTCTCTATTTCCATCCTTGCCTGGACACCAGTGGATTAAGTTGTGTTGACAAGTAGGGAAGTCAAATTAAGCCAGGTATATTGAAAATTTAGGATGTGACTGATCATCTTTTGTACAAGGGTAACAAGGCTTGTATTTATGGGCACAATTTAAATTATAAACTTCTATTCCTGTAGTTTCATGGTAAGTAGCAGTGAGAGCAAGAAAAAGACTGAATAAGTAAACCTCAAAGGAAATTAATTTTTTCCATCTGTTCAGGCCTCCCAGGAATAACAGTAAAATTTATGGGAAACTGGGAGGCATATAAAAGCCACTTTTTCAATTACCTAAAAGGTTCACAGCATAGCTAAAAGTCCTCCAGCTGCTTATTTTTGATAATGGTCTGGGAAAAGTTGAGAATAATATTTTATTCCTGTACCCTGTTTTCAAAGAATGGAGGCAAAGTATACAAGAATGTAGTAAAATATAAAAGAATACACATTCCTGAGTAAATGCTTTTGGCATCCTTAATCCTTTTGGTCTGGCTCCTGCCAAAGGAGGAGTTTCAGGTCTTCCGTCGGTTCACAAGAGTAAGAGGGCTGACTGGCTGCAGCAGGTTTCTCGACCTGTGGAGACTCAGAATGCATAAGTTTAACTCTAGATATGTGTACTCAACTATTGATTCCCTGAAGTTTTCCAGTGGTGAGTGGTAGGAAGAACCTGCTATGGCCCTTTCTACTTTGGTTGGAATTTGTTCTGTGGAAAGCTTTCCTTAAGTGTTTTAAGTATAATTAGATCTCCAGGCTGGACTGATAGTGTTAAAGTTTTGTCTGGAACTGGGAGAATTTGGTTAACTTACTCCTGAGTGGCTTTTTGTACTTGTCCCAAGTTAATGACATGCTGGGTTATTTCCAAGGATTCCTTATTTTTCAAAGATCAGAGTCCAAGAAGGGACGGCCATATGATATTTCAAAAGAATTTAAGTTGAGTGAATTTTTATATGAGATTCTAGTTCTGAATAAAGCTGTAGGTAATAGCTCAACCCAGGATTCTGATGTTTCCTGGCATAACATGCTAAATGTCTTCTTTAAAAAGTTAATAGCTTTTCTACTTTTCCTGATGACTGGGGTCTCCACAAGGAATGTAAATATTTTATTCTTAAGGTTACAAATACTGTCTGAGTAATTTTAGCTACAAAAGATGGTCCAGTATCATTCTGGAGGTTTTTTGAAGTCCAAAATAAAGGAATAATTTCGTTTAACAGGGCTTTACTACTTCTATGGCCTTTTCAGTCCTAGAAAGATAGTCTCAATTCAACCAGTGAATGTGTCATCTGTGCAAAATCTACCTTCCAGTCTTTCCCTGGATAGCTGTCCCTTCTTTGTGCCGGTGTAAGACAGGTCTTATTAAGTGTCTCACTGGCTCATTTATGAAACAAACAAAAAAGAATTAGTTACTTGTCTCGCTATTCTATGTGTTCCTTTTTCTGTGATTGTTGTATTAAAATTTTCAGGTGGGTGGAATGTAACAATTTTCCAAAGATTATTCTTTTTTTTTTTTGAGTTGGAGTCTCACTCTGTCGCCCAGATTGGAGTGCAGTGACCACTCCCGGCCACCGCAGCCTCAACCTGTTGGGCTCCGGTGGTCCTTCCGCCTCAGTCATCGAGTAGCTGGAATTACAGGCATGCGCTACCACGCCTGGCTGATTTTTTTGATTTATTGTAGAGATGAGGTCTCACTGCCCAGGCGGGTCTCGAACCTGCAGGCTCAGGCAATCCACTCACCTCAGCCTCCCAAAGGCGCAGGATTACAGGCTGAGCCACCGAGCCCGGCTCAAAGATTATTCTTGTGCAAGAGGATTTTATCTCTCTTTTCCACCATCCCTGATTATTTAGGTTAAAACTTCCTTGTTTTGCCCAGAGTATCTCTTCCTGAGTGTACTGTAGTTTAACATGTATTATGTTTTTGTGGAATAAGAGGCATCCATAGTCTTTACCTTATTGATTCTAGCTGCTTGCTTTGCTGCCCAGTCAGCAAAAATGTTTCCTTGTATGATAAAAGTGTATCCTTTCTGATGTCCCTTATAGTGAATTATAGCTACCTCCAAATGCTATAGTACTGACCCTAATAGAGTTAAAATTTCCATCCCATATTTTACATGGAATTTTTTTCCTGTTAACATTCCCTGTATTTCCATATAGTGACATGAGCATGAATTACTAAACAAGCATACTTAGAATATGAATAAATGTTAATTATTTTTCCTTTTCCTAATTGAATTGGAGTACTTGAGTTGGGGCTATAAATTCTGCTTTTTGAACTGAAGTTTTACTGGGAAATGTCTGTTCCTCTTTGACCCCATGTGAACTTACCATTACATATCCACTCTCCCTGATTTCTTGCTCAAAAAAGCTACTCCCATCTGTAAACCATTCCTCTTTTAGGTTCACCCTGGAGGTCAGATCTGCTAGAGTATATCTCCTCTATGGTTTCTACACAAGAATGAACTAATTCATCAGACTGTGAGACTGGTATTAAGGTTGCCGGGTTTAAAGGCTGACAAACCTAAAGAGTAAGCTCTAGGGTGTCAAGGAAGAGTGCTTAATATTTAGTTAGCCTTCTTTCTGTCATCCACTTATGCCTTTGACTTCCAATACACACTGAAATGGGTGGCTGGTGAACACCTCCATAAATTGCCCAAAGATTAACCTTATTGCCTCTTCCACGAGTAAGGCAATGATTGCTACTATCCAGAGACAGACAGACCACTCATTAGTGACTATGCCCAATGCTTAGAGAAGTAAACAATAGGCTGGAGGATTTCACCTAGTTTTTGAACAAGTATCCCTGTGGCTTTTCCATGATTTTCAGCCACAAAAATGTAGAAAAGTTTTTGTAAATTTATTAGGCCAAGTGCTGGAGTGGAGGTTGAAGCTCGTTTTAGGTCTTGGAAATCTCTCTTGCATTCCTGTCCATTGAAAAATCTTAGTATTCACACCTTCTTAATAGAGAGGTTTAACAATAATGCTAACGTTTGAAATCCGTATTCTACAAAAAACAGTCATTCCCCAAAATGTTCTAAGCTGCTTGTGAGTGTTAGGAGACTAAATTTAGGGTGGCTTCTTTCCTTTCTATTGTCCTACTGCTTTGTCTGGGGGTTAAAATGTAGCCCAAATATTTTACCTGTTGTAAGTTAATTTAGGCTTTTTTAAGAGAGACTGTATCACCTCTCTTCTAAAAGTTTAAGGTTAAGATGATATTATTTAAAGAACTATCATGAGTAGGGCTACAGATTAACTAGTCATCAGCATACTGTAAGATAATAAATGTAAATCCTTTAAATTACAAGCTAAAGCATTGCCAAACAGGTGGAGGCTGTCCCAGAAGCCATGGAAAAAGACTGTCCAGTTGAGCTGCTTAGCCTGGTTTGTCCAGGAGTTATGCATTCAAATACAGATAAAAATTGAGATTTCTGAGCCAGTGGGATACAGAAAATGCATATATTAAGTCTATGACTGTAACCCAGGCAGTGCCTACAGGTACACGAGTTAAAAGCTTATATGAGGTATATTGATATTACCACTTCATTAACTGCTCTTCAATCCTGGACTAAATGATAAGAGCCATCTGGCTTTTGAACATGGTGTATGGGTATATGACAAAGTGAATGGCAATGAATCAACAATCCATGCTGTAAAAACTTGTCAATTAGGGGTTGTAAACCTTGTTTTGCCTTGGGCTGTATGGTATATTGTGATCTATGTGGATAGGCTACATTCTCTTTTAATTTGATAAGCAGAGTAAGGGCAATTTTTGTTCTTCCAGGTCCTATCTGGTCCCATATTGACTATTCATATGAGCCCAGACTTCCTTAGGAATAGTGTTAGGCTTGGCCTCATATTGTGAATACATGACATAAACTTTGTCTCCCTAATTGTGATGAAAACAAATTACAAGCCTTGAATAGGCTCAACAGGTCCCTTCCTAATAATGGGGTAGAACATTCAGATATAACTAAAAATCAATGAAAGACCATGGTATTTCCAATTCTGCAATTTAAAGATCTAATTTTTGGAGCATCTTCAATTCCCATAAAGGAGCAGATGTCAGGAGAAAGAGGTCCAGCACGAGCAGACAAGGCTGAAAATCTTGTCTTCCATACTGATTTGGGAATCTCCTGGGGTAATGGTAAAGAGGGTGCTGGAATGGGTTGAGGTTCCCAGGTCCCAACCGTCAGTTGCCATCATTTCTGAACTGTTTCTTCTTCCCTCTAGAAAGGAGCACACTCATTCCTTCAGTGGCCTTTTTTTTAACCTTTTTATTTTTTATTTTTTTATTATAAAGATGTGGAGTACAATTCAGGGTTAGGTAAACAAATGTTCATTATGCAAGTGTCCTTGTTGATGAGGTGTGCCTCTCCCTCCCCTGGCAGTTTCCCTCAACTGGCAATCCCATACCCCCTCCCCTGGAAGTTTCCCACTACTGCCAATTCCTTTCTTATAGTATTATGATAATTGTTCAAGGACCGCTTATGAGTGAGAACATATAGTACCCTATTCTTTGTTTCTGTGATAGATCAACTCTAAATCAATCCAAGTTGCTGAAAAGTCCATATGTTTGCCCTTCTTTATGCTGCATAATATTTCATTGTGTATATGTACCACACTTTAAAAAAATCCAGTCCAACTTCAAAGGGCAGCATGGTTCCATGTTTTTGCAATTTGTGAATAAAGCTGCAGCAAACACGTATGTGCAGGTATCTTTTTGGTAGAATGACTTGAGTTCCTCTGAGTATATTCCCAATAGGGGAATTGTTGGGTAATATGGAAGGTCAATGTCTACTTCTTTCAGAAAACACCACACTGTCTTCCAAAGGGGTTGTACTAATTTGCATTTCCACCAGCAGTGTAGAAGCGTTTCTTTTTCTCTGTACCCTCATCAGTATCTGTTGTTGTTTGTTTTATTAATAATGGTCATTCTTACTGGGGTTAGGTGGTATCTCAATGTGGTTTTGATTTGCATTTCTCTGATGATTAATGAGGCTGAACACTTTCTGATGTGTCTCCTGGCTGCATGTATATCTACTTGTGCGAAGCATCTATTCATGTCTTTTGCCCACTTTTCAATGGGACTGTTTTTTTTTTCCTTTTGGCATGTTTGAGTTCGTTATAGGTGCTGGATGTTAGGCCTTTATCAGATACACAGTTTGCAAATATTTTTTTCCCATTCTGTTGGCTGTCTCCCCACTGTTTTTTTTTTCTTTTTTCTTTCTTTCTTTCTTTTTTTTTTTTTTGAGTTGGAGTCTCACTCTGTCGCCCAGACTAGAGTGCAGTGGCTGCTCCCGGTCACCGCAGCCTCGACCTGCTGGGCTCCGGCGATCCTTCCACCTCAGCCTTCCAAGTAGCTGGAACTACAGGCGTGTGCTACCACGCCCGGCTGATTTTTTTATTTATTGTAGAGATGAGGTCTCGCCAAGTTGCCTAGGCGGGTCTTGAACCTGCGGGCTCAGGCAATCCACTCACTTCAGCCTCCCAAGATGTGGGATTACAGGCTGAGCCACCGAGCCTGGCTTCCCCACAGTTTTAATGGTTTCTTTTGCTTTGCAGAATCTCGTCAGTTTGATGAAGTCACATTTGTCTATCTTATCTCTTATGGTATGGGCACTTGGGGTTTTGATCAGGAATTGGCTGCCAGTTCCAATTTTCATAAGGATCTCTCCTGCATTTTCTTTTTTTTTTAATTTGTACAGTTTTTTTTTTATTGTGAAGTTGTGGGGTACAGTTAAGGGTTAGGTATACAATTACGTTTCATTCAGGTACCCTGTTGATATGGGGTGTTTCCCCGTTCCCAGACAGATATTTGCTACTGTTAATCCCATGCATTTTCTAAGATTCTTATAGTTTGAGGTTTTACATTTGGGTCTTTGATCCATTAAGAGTTAATTTTTGTGTAGTGATAGGTAGGGGTCCTGTTTCAATCTTCTGCATGTGATCAGCCAGCTTTCCCAGAAGCATTTACTAATAGGTTCTCCTCTCACCAGTGGTTGTTGTTGGAGACTTTGTTAAAGATGAATTGGTTGAGAAATTGAAACTTTGCCTCCAGAATCTCTAACCTGTTCCATTGGTCCATATGCCTGTTCTTGTACCAGTACTAGGCTCTTTTGATTATTTTAGTCTTATAGTAAAGTTTGAAGTCTGGAAGTGTGATACCTCCTGATTTGTTTCTTTTGTTAAGGATTGTTTTGGCTATTCAAGGTCATTTATGTTTTCATGTGAATTTCTGTATTGTCATTTCCAGGTGTGAGAAGAATGATGTTGGTAATTTAAGGGGTATTTCATTGAATCTGTAGATTGCCTTTGGTAGGAGGGACATCTTAAACAATGTTGATTCTTCCTATCCATGAGCATGGAATATTTTTGCATTTGTTTGTGTCTTCTTGAATTTCTTTGAGCAGGGTTCTGTAGTTCTCATTGTAAAGGTCTTTCACTTCTCTGGTTAGGAAGATGCCGAGATGTCTCTCTTTTTTTGTGGTTATTGTGAATGGGATTGTGCTTTTTATTTGATTCTCTGTCTGCTTGTTGATGGTGTTTAAGAATGCAACTGTCTTTTGCACATTTATTTTGTACTCTGAGGCTTTGCCAAAGTCCTTTATCAGTGCAAGAAGGTTTTTGGCAGATTCTCTTTGATTTTTGAAGTATAGATCCTATTGTCAACGAAGAGGGATAACTTAACATCCTCTTTTCCAGTTTGGATAACCCTAATTTCCTTCTCTTATCTAATTGCTCTAGCTAGGACTTTCAACACACTGTTGAACAAGAAGGGTGAGAGTGGGTAGCCTTATCTTGTTCCAGTTTTCAGGGAAATGTTTCTAGTTTCTGTCCATTTAGCAGTATGCTAGCTGTGGGTTTTTCATAGATGGCACTTACTATTTTGAGGTATTTTTCTTTTATACCTAGGCTTTTGAGGGTTTTTATCAAGAAGGGATGCTGAATTTTATCAAAAGATTTTTCTGCATGTAATGATGTAATTACATATGCTTCTTGTTTTTAAATATGTTCATGTAGTTGATTACATTTATGGTCTTGCAGATGATGAACCAGCCCTGGATCCTGGTGATGAACACGACTTGGTCACGGTGGATGATTTTTGAAGTGTGTTTTTGGATCCGATTTGCTAGAATCTTATTGAGGATTTTTCCATCTATGTTCATAAGGGATATTGGACTGTAGTTCTTTTTTCTGTTGGATATTTACCCAGTTTGGGTATCAGTGTGATGTTAACTTTGTAAAATTATTTGGGAGGATTTCCATTTTTCTCAATTGCCTGGAAAACTTTCGATAGGATTGGTATCAGCTCCTCCTTGTACATTTTGTAGAATTCTGCTGGAAAGACATCCAGTCAAGGACTTTTTTCTGTGTGGGTAGTTTCTTATGACAGAGTCAATTTCCTAGGTTGTTGTTGGTCTATTTAGTGTGTCAGTGTCTTCTTGTTTAAACCTTGGGAGGTTGTGTGATGTCAGAAAGTTCTCCATTTCATTTAGGCTATCAAGTTGGTTTACATATCGTATATATAGTAATCTTTGATAATCTTTTGTGTTTCTTCAGGATCAATTGTGATTAGATCTTTTGTATTTCTGATTGTGTTTATTTGGGGTTTTTCTATCTTTTTCTTGATCATTCTGGCTAGGGGGTCCATCAATTTTGTTAATTCTTTCAAAGAACCAGCCTTTTGTTTTGTCTATGTTTTCTATGATATTTTTGTCTTTTAAGTGCCATATTTGAGCTCTTATTGTGGTGATTTGGATTCTTCTGCTAAAATTTGATTTTAGGTGGTCTTCTCTTTCCAGCTCCCTTAGGTGATTTGTTAGGCTCTCAACTTGTGATCTTTCTATTTTCTTGAAGTGTGGTCATAGAGATATAAATTCCCCTCTAAGAAGTGCTTTCTTGGCATCCCAGAGATTTCGGTAATATGTTTCTTCAATTTCATTTGTTTAATCTTTTAATTTATGTTTTGATTTCAGTGTTGACCTTATAGTTGTTCAGCATCATGCTGTTTAGTGTCCATGTATCTGTGGCCTTGGAGGAATTTTGTTGGTGTTGATTATTTATTTTTATTCCACTGTCGTCTGAGAAGGTACATGGCAATATTTCAACCTTATGGAATTTGTTTATTCTTGATTTATGGCCAAGGATGTGATCAATCTTGGAGTATGTTCCATGTGATGATGAGTAGAATGTATATTTTGTGGCTGTTGGGTGGAATATTCTGTAGGTATCTATTAAATCCATTTGGTTGAATGTCAAGTTTAGTTTTTTGATGTCTTTCTTGATTTTTTGTCTCAATGATCTATCTAGGGCTGTTAGTGGGGTATTTGAGTCCCCTGCCATAATAGTGTTAGAGTCAATATCTTCTTTTTAAAAAAAAATTACTTAATTGATTTATAAATGCTGGTGCTCTTGTGTTGGGTGCATGCATGTTTAGGACGGAAATTTCTTGTTGGTGGATCAAACCTTTTATCATTATGTAGTGTCCTTTTGTATGTTTTTAAAATTTTTGATAGCTTAAATGTTGTTTAGTCTGATATTAAGCCCATGACACCTGCCTTCTTTTGTGATTCATTTGCCTGGAAACTCATCTTCCATCCTTTAACTTTCAGTCTGTGTGCATCCCTTGTGGTGAGATGAGTTTCCTGGATGCAGCAAGTAATTAGGTCATGGTTCCTTACCCAATTTGCCATTCTGTGTCTTTTTATTGGTAGATTTAACCCATTCACATTCACACTGATTATTGAAATGTGGTTGTTTATCCTTGTCATGAGTTTCTTATAAAGTTCTTTTGTTTGTTTGTTTGTTTGTTTTCTTTTAACTTTGCTATTTACGTATGTGTGTGTTTTCTAGTTTGTTGATGTACCATATTCTCTGGTGATTCAGTGCTCTGGTGTTCCCTTGGGAAGTGTGTGATCATCCTTTTTTTTCTTTCTTCTGTGCTTAATACCTTTTTAACTGTCTCCTGTAGAGCTGGTCTGGAAGCTGCATAATCTCTTAGGGATTGGATGTCTGAGAAAGATTTTATTTTTCCTTCACTGATGATGCTGAGCTTGACTGGGTAGGAAATTCTTTGTTGAAATTGTTTATCTTTTAGGACTTTGAATATTGGACTCCAGTCCCTTCTTGCTTCCAGTGTTTCCGCTGATAACTCTGCTGCTATTCTGATTGGCTTTCCTGATAGGTAGTCTGACCTTTCTCTCTTGCTGCCTTTAAGATTTTTTCTTTTGTGCCTACTTTGTGTTGGCAAATTAGTATGTGGCTAGGGATTAGTTTTCTCATTTGACATCTTGTGGGTGTTCTTTGTTTCTTTTTGTTTGGCTGGTCACTTCTCTGGTGAGATGGGGAAAGTTTTCTTGGATTACCTCCTGGAATACTTGCTCCAAGCTGTTCTTGTTTTCCCTTTCTTCTTCTGGGATACCAGTCAGGTTGTAGGTTTGACCTTTTGATATAATCACATATTTCTTGCAGGCTTTGTTCTTACTTTCTGAGTTTTCTCTGTATGTTTTTTACAGATTGGGCTAATTCCATTTCCTGGTCATCAAGCTCTGAGATTCTTTCTTTGGCTTGATTAATTCTGCTTTCCATGCTTGTCATGTTGTTATTTATTTCCTGAATGGATTTTTTTTTTTTTGAGTTGGAGTCTCACTCTGTTGCCCAGACTGGAGTGCAGTGGCCGCTCCCGGCCACCACAGCCTCGATCTGCTGGGCTCCAGCAATCTTTCCTGGATGGAATTTTTTATGGCCAAATTCTCTGTTACAAGATCTTTCAGTGTTGCATCTTGTCTTTCGTGAGTCTTATTCAAAGTTTCCTTCCATTCCCTAATCCCTGTCATATTCTGGAGCCAGTCATTGGTAACTTCCTTTGTTTGGGCTTCAAGGTCTGATTTTTCATGACTTTTCTCTTTGTTATACTTGAAATTGCATGTGGTCTTCCATTGCTTTTTCCTCGTTTGTGACAGATTTCTTATTTTTGTCTTTAGTTCCCTTATTCAGTGGCAGTGGGAGAGGCTTTCCCTTGTGTTATTTGCTCGGCCCTCTATTCCTCTTTGATCTGGGCTCTGGATTTGTTCTATTTTGAAACAGGACTGTGGGTAGGAAGCTTTGCTGTCTTCTGTAGTTTGAAAGTTGAGTAAGGTAGGGGATGGGGAGTTAGGATTCATAAACTACTTGCAAATCATAATGTTCACTGACTGTGGTATGTGTTCCCTGAGACCCACTCCCCACCACCACTCTATATGATGATGCAATATGTACATGTGTGTATCCTCTGAGTCCAAGATTCAGTAACAGCAGTGAGGAGAACAGAGAAAAATAGAGTGAAATAAGATGGATAAGAATTAAAAACAAAGAAAAGAAAACACAGAAAAATGAAAGCAGAAACCAAAGACAAAAACAATCATACACACACACATGGGCATACACACACACTCCTACAAACTGGAATAACAACAAAGTGAAACAAAACAAAATACTACAACAAAAAAATCAGGAAAACTAAACACACACATACATGCCTAGCACAAAATGAATGGCAAAGAAAAAGAGAAAGACCAGAAGAAAAAGTAAAGGAAAAAATATGATTGAACCCTCACGCATATATTCACGCACACCTTAAAATAAAACTAAAAAACAAGAGAAGAAAAGAAGAGCAAAAACAAACCACCAACAACAAAAAAATTAAAGATGAATGCTCAATCATTCACCTACACACATAAACAGAAAACAAAAAATGAAGAAAGAAAAAGAAAAGAAAAAGGAACAAAAGGGGCAGATGCAGATCAAACCCTCACATACACATTCATGCACAAACGAAAAATATTTAAAATATAGAACTAACAAGCAAACATGCAGAAAATTTTTAAAAATTAAAAAAATTTAAAAAACATATAACAACCTTGCCCTCTTGCCCTTTTGTGGTTGTTTCTGTAATTGTTCCTCTCGTCTGCTTTTATGCTATGTCCTGCATAACTTCCAGCTCTCTCACTCTCTCCACAATGTACAGAGCAGGGAAGGAGGAGGAGCAGTGGCAGTGGGTAGGGCTGAAGTCCTCTCCTCCGACTCTCATGTGATCAGGGAGATCCCCTCCTGTGGGGAGGTTTGGGATTGTCTCTTCCCCAGGTATGTACTTGTGGGGGTTGCCCCAGCCAGGCCTATCCTGGAATGGAGTTCTCCTATTGTGGTTGATATTCAGTTTTCACCTGGGTTCATCCCTCTCAGTCATGCCCCAGCTGTGTGGGTCTGACATTCAGAGGATTGCTGGGGAGGAGGGTGGTTGGGTCAGCCCTGGACTTACCACTGATCTCTTTGGATTTCTGGTCACACCCTTTGTCCCACAGCTGGATAAGGGTAAGAGGTGGGGCACTTGAGACTCCACACTCATTAGGTCCCTCTGAAATTTGTGCTTTCAGTATATTCCCTCTGCGTCACAGTCAACCCCTAAGTAGTTGATTTACCAGTCACAGAGGTCAGGTCTGTTTCTCTATGGTGAGCAAGTCAGAGCACTTTCCTGCCCTGTTTTCAAGATGGTAGCGGGGTGCCTTTTTGATCTTTTCCAGTGGGACTGTGCATCTGGGCTCCCTCTGCAACCCTTGCTGCCAGTGTCTTGCCAGGCACTTCAGTGGTGAGGCAAAGGCTGGGACTGGCAGTCTCTTCAGCTGCAGTGGTGAGGCAGAGCCTCAAGCTGGTAGTCTCTTCCCACTGCTTCTTCACAGGAAAACTTTTGTCAACATAACAAAAAAATGGCACTTGGCTTCTTTAACCCAGGAAGTGCTCAGGACCAAGCAGAGCAGCTGTAGCACCAGCTGCTTCACCAGGAGGGTCCTGGCCACTTGCTCATGAGCCCTCATTTAGTCAGTCTCTCCCAGCATCTTCTTCCCAGGCAGTGTATTGTTGATTTAAAAAAAGATGGTGCTTGGTTTCTGCATCCTGGGAATTGCTAGGGTTCAAGCTGAGCAGCTGCAGCACCAGCCACTTCACCTTGAGAGCCCTGGCCACTAGATCCCTAGCCCTCACTTAGTCAGCCACTCACATGAACACTTACTCACCAGCACAATCACAAAATTTTTCATCCACTCACTCATTCACACCAGGACTTGCATAGTCTGACTAGCTCAGCCATCATCTTCTCCACCTCCAGTGGCCTATTTGTCTGCATAGTGAACAAGGTTCTGGAGGTTTTGACCGCTGGGGAAAAGTGCATTTTAAGTTTATTCTTATTAGGTCTCTGTTGGATACCTAAAAGTTTGTTATTATTGGCAACTGCCAGTAGGTTTGCATGTTTTTTTGTCCTATGCTGCTCATGCCGGAGTCTTTTTTTTCCCTCAGTGTCTCAGTTGTTAATATCCAAAGAAGCCTTCTCTTTCAATTGGAACTTTAGTGTTTATTGTTCTAATTCTAGTTTTTTTAATTTATGTTTTATTTTTTATTTTTTTGAGTTGGAGTCTCACTCTGTCACCTAGACTGGAGTGCAGTGGCTGCTCCCGGCCACCACAGCCTCGACCTGCTGGGCTGCAGCGATCCTTCCCCCTCAGCCTTCCAAGTGACTGGAACTACAGGCATGTGCTACCACGCTCGGCTAATTTTTGATTTATTGTAGAGATGAGGTATCGGCAAGTTGCCCAGGTGGGTCTCAAACCAACGGGCTCAGGCAATTCACTCACCTCAGCCTCCCAAAGCGTGGGATTACAGGCTGAGCCACCAAGCCTGGCTCTAATTCTAGTTTTTGAATCTTTCTTTGGCTATTCAGAGCTGATTAACTGATAAAATGTATTCCTAGAAATATCTGTCCTTCTAGCCTGAAGATTCAAGATGGCCACAATGGAACAGCAAACTGGTGCCACTCTTGCAGAGCAAGGCAGAGAGTAGGGACCAAGCCTTCAATAGATGGAGAGATCCTGAACACTTTTGGATTAGTGAAGCACCCTGCACCCAACAACGTTCTCTTTGAACACATAGAGACCAGAAAACAATAGTAGACATGGGAATCTGGTCACCTTATTCCCAACCATGTGTCAAGTTTGCACAGTAACTGAAGCACTGACCAGTGAATGAGAGTGTTTGACTGTACCTAAGATGCTGTGGGTCCACTCACCTCCTCTAAGACATGTGTGAGTTGTCAGTTCCATGTAGGAGGTGTCCTGATCAGGGCACAGCAGCAGACAACCAGGCCCCAAGTGGAATGAAGGAAAAAAAAATCCCACATGGGGTAAGCAGCTATGAGTACAGCTACTACCAGCTGAGCCCTGTTGGTTCCCAGGCAAGTAAAGTCCACCTGCAGAGTGAAGCTCATTCATCTTCCAAGCCAGATCAGGAAGACTAACCTCCAAGCCATGCATGCCTACAGAGTGGATTGCCCCACTCCACTGCAGAAAAATTCCTCTTTTTCAATAGCAACTTGTGGACTTGAACAGGGAGTGAGTGGCACAAATGACACCCAAAGACTTTCTTGATGGGAAGGTTTCTGGGCTACAAAATGCAGACAGCAGACATGGGGGCCATACTCCACCCACTCTCCACAAAGTGTTAGCAGCAGGGGCTGCTGCAGTTGAGAAATCTGTCACAGACTGGCAAAAGGAGCAGAAGTGAATGCCCTTGCTTCTCACTGAGGGACCTACATTTAATCACAGAAAGGCTCCTAGAACAGACAGTTGGTAACTAGCTTCATAGCAACAAAACCAAAAGGATTTACAGAGAGAGGAAAGAAGTCTGTCACAAAAGAAGACAAGTTGATGAAAAAATACAGGCAATCCTCAGAGTACTAAAGAGATAGCACCCGAAAAAAGAGCTATCAGTGCACAAACAATGGACACCTATTGGAAATACCTGCCCCAGTTGACAGTCACAGAAATCAGAGGTTAGATGGCTAAAAAAATAGAGAAAACCAAGAGCAAATACAAGTAAAACTCACCAAAGTCATACAGGAAATAAAAGCAGAGTTGGCAAATTTCAGGAAAGCCTATTCTGAAATAACAGAAATAAAGAACTCTCTCCTGGAAATCAAAAACAAAGTAACAAGCATAGGGTGCAGGATCAACCAGGAAGAAGAATGTCAGAGCTTGAAGATCAAAATATGAAATTAACCCAGTCTGTCAAAAACATAGAAAAAACTCATAAAGAAGGAGCAAACCCTCTGAGAGATGTGAGATTAAGTCAAGAAAACAAATCTATACCTGATTGGTATCTCTGAAGCATAAAGAAATTCTGAGAACACTGTGGAGCAAATATTCCATGAAATCGTCAAGGAAAAGTTTAAAAAAAGATTCAGAGAACCTTCACAAGGTATTACATGAGAAGACCATCCCAAGACATAGTAATCTGCCTCCACAATGTAAGACTGAAAGACAAAATCCTAAAGGCAGCAAGTGAGAAAGATAAGACTACCTACCTGGCAAAACCCACCAGAATCACTCCAGACTTATCTCAGAAACACTACAAACCAGAAGAGACTGGAGTCCAAATTTTATAAATCTTAAAGAAGCAATTCCAGTCATGAATTTTCTTTCCTACCAAGCTAAGCTTCATCACTGATGGAGAATTAAAATCCTTGCCAGGCATTCAATCCCTAAGAGAAAATACCTCCTCCAGACCAGTACTTCAGGAGATTCTTAAGAAGGTATTAAACACACACACAAAAGTTATACCCATCAAAAAAGTACAGGCAAGCACAGAGTAAACAGAACATATAGAGCACACACAAAAATGAAAATATGCTCCTATATAAATACAAAAATAAAATGGAAACAAAGAAACCCCCTAAAAGCTCTATAACAGGGATAAACTCTCAAATTTCAACAATTCGTACAAAAATGGACTAAATGTGTCACTAAAGAAACAGAATTGCAGTCTGGTAAAGAAACATAATACAAGTCTGCTCCCTCCAGGAAACTCATATCATTGCAAAAAACACCCACAGGCTCAAAGTTGAGGAGAGAAAATAGCTTTTTAGGCAGATGGAAAACAGAAGAAAGCAGGAGTTGCTATTCTGATATCAGACAAAGCAAACTTAAAGCCATCAAAGGTTATAAAGGACACCACATAATGATAAAAAGGCTGAATTCATCAGCAAGAAATATCCATATTAAACATATATGCAGACAACACAGGAGCACCAGGTTTTATAAAACAAATATTAAGTAAACTAAGAAAGAACATCGACTCTCACACAATCATAACTGGAGACCTAAATACCTCACTAACAGCTTTAGGAAGATCATTGAAGCCAAAAAACCAGCAAGGAGCTCTGAAATGTCAACTTAATTGCTGATCAAATAGATTTAGTAGGTATGTACAGAACACTTTGCCCAACATCTACACATTAAACATTCTACTCATTAATATATGGAACATTCTCAAAGATTAATCACATTTTTGGACATAAATCAAGAGTAGGCATGTTTCAAAACATCAAAATAATACCATGCTTCTTCTCAGATCATAATGGAATAAAAATATATATTTCGACCAAAAATATCCACCCAATACGCACAGACATGGTGCTGAACAACTTCTGGACCAATATGAAAAACAAGACAGAAATAAAAAAATTGCTGGAAGCAAACAAAAGCAAAGACACAGCTTATCAGAATCTCTGAGATGCCATGAAATCAGTGTTAAGAAGAAAATTCATAGCATTACACACACATCAAGAAAACAGAAAGATAACAAGTAAACAGCTCAATGTCACATCCAAGGGAGCTGGAAAGGCAAGATCGTCTACATTCTAACTTTAGCAGAAGAATCCAGATCACCAAAGTGAATATCATAATTTCAGGGTATAGAAGATAAAAAATATTTCAGAAAACATAAACAATACAAAAATCTGGTTCTTTGAAAAAATAAATAAGATTGACAGACCCCAGGCAAGAATGACTAAAGAGAGAGAAAGTCCAAATAAGCACAATTGGAAACACAGAAGGCAAAGGCACAACTGACCCTGAAGAAATTCAAATGATTGTCAGAGGTTACTATGAACACCTATATGCAAATAAAGTTTTAAAAAATCTAAAAGAAATAAGGACTTTCCAATATCACAAAACCTTCCAAGGTTGAAACAAGAAGAAATTGAAACTGTAAACAAATAATACAAGAAATTGACTCAGTCATAAGAAACCTCTCCACACAAATCTCCTTAAACCAGATGGCTTCCTGGCTGAATTCTGCAAGACATACAAGGAGGAGCTGATGCAAATCTTATTGAAAGTATTCCAAGCACTTGAGAATGACGGACTTCTTCCCAACTCATTTTATGAAGCTAATGTCATACTGATACTCAAGCCTGGAAAAGATCCAACAATAAAAAAGACTTACAGGCTAATCTTTTTGATGAACTTAGATGCAAAAATTCTCAACAAGATTCTAACAAATCTGATCCAACAACACATCTCACAGATCATCCACCATGATTGGATGAGCTTCAATTCTGGGTTGCAGGATTGGTTCAATATTCACAAGACCATAAACATAATTCAGTTAATTAACTGATGTAAAACCAAGAACCACATGATCATATTAAATGCAGAAAAAGCATTCAACAAAACTCAGCATTCCTTTTTGAGAAAAACCATTGAGCGTCTAGGCATAGAAGGAGCATGCCTTAAAACAATAAGAGCCATCTATGATAAACACACAGTCAACCTTATTCTCAATGGACAGAAGCTGGAAACATTCCCCCTAAGAATGGAATCAAGACAAGGATGTCCATTCTCATCTCTCCTATTCAACATAGTTGGAAGTCATAGCCAGGGCAATCAGGCAAGAGAAGGAAATCAGGGTCATCCAAATAGGAATAGAGGAAGTTAAGGTATCTGTCTTTGTGGTCTGTCAAAAGCCTCCTCACATTGATAAACGACTTTAGTAAAGTTTCAGTTACAAAATCAACGTGAAAAAGACAGCTACTTTTCTATTAACCAGAAACAAGCAAATGGAGAACCTAATAAAAAGCACAATTCAGTTCACAATAGCCCCCCAAAAAGAAATACTTCGGCATCCACCTAACCAGATAAGTAAAAAGTCTTTACACCAAGAAATAAAAACTGCTCAAAGAAATCAAAGATGACACAAACAAATGGGAAAACATTCCATGATCATGGAGTGAAAGAATAAATATAGTCATGATTACCATCCTACCCAAGGCAATCTACACATTCAGTGCAATACCCATCAAATTATCAACATCAGTTTTTTCAGAACTGGAAATAACCATACAGAAATTCATATGAAAACAGTAAAAAGCATGAATAGTCAAAAGGAACAAAGTGGGAGGTATCACACTTTCAGATTTTAAACTTTGTTACAAGGCTATAGTAACCAGAACAGCTGGTATTGGTACAAAAATAGGCACATAGGCAAATTGAACAGAACAGAGATTCTGGCAGCAAAACCACGGTCTTTCAACCAAGTCATTATTGACAAAACCACCAATAACAATTTCTGGGGAAAGAAAACCATACTTAGCAAATAGTGCTAAGAAAACTGACTGATCACATGCAGAATGAAAGCGGATCCCTATCTATCACCATATGCAAAAATCAACTCAAATGAATTAAAGACCTAAACATAAAACTATAAAAATCCCAGAAGAAAACATAGAAAACACCCTTATGCACATTGGGATAGGCAATGAATTCTTGACCAAGTCCCCAAAAGTGAATGTCATAAGAGCAAAGATAGACAAGTGGGACTTCATCAAACTGAAAAGCTTTTGCACAGCAAAAGAATCTATCAAGAGAGTAAAGAGACAACCAACAGAATGGGGAAAAGTATTTGCAAATCATGCATCTGACAAAGGCCTGACATCCAGGATCTATAAGGAACTTAAATGAAGTGAAGAAAAATTAAGCAACTCCATGAAAAAGGGGGTAAAGGATATGAACAAACATTTCTCAAAAAACGATTTAAAAGCATCAAACAAACACATAAAAATTGCTCAGCCTCACAAATCATCAGAGAAGTACAAATCAATACTACAGTGAGATACCACCTAACTCCAGTAAGGATGGCTATCATTAAGTCAAAAAACAACAGATGTTAGCATAGATGTGGAGAAAAATAACCTTTTTACACTGTTAGTGGGAGTGCAAGCTTGTTCAACCTCTATGGAAAGCAGTGTGGTGATTCCTAAAAAAAACTAAAAATTGACCCTCCACACGATCCAGCAATCCTTCTTCTGGGAATATACCTGGAGGAACATAAATCATTCTACAAAAAGGATACTTGCACATGCCTCTTTATTGCTGTACTATTCACTATAGCAAAAACATGGAACCAATCTTACTGCCCATCAAAGTGGACTGGATAAAGAAAATGCATGATGGCGTATTATGCAGCCATAAAAAAAGAACAAAATCATGTACTTTGCAGTAAATTGGATGGAATTGGAGACCATCATACTAAGTGAACTATCACAGAAACAAAGAACTGAATAACGCATGTTATCACTCATTAGTGGCCTTCAACATTAATCAAATTAGCACAAAGGAGGGATCAGCAGTCTCTGGACATTGCTAGGGGAGGGAGGGACACAGGAGTGTGGGGGACAGATGATATCACAAAGGCACTTGAGTCATTACCAGGGCAGTGAGGGCCAGTTAGAAGCCCAAACTTCTCCTGCCTACAACTTACTTATGTAGTTAACCCTCACTTGTACCTCACATTCCTATAATGAAATATTTATTTTAAGAAAAGATTTTCCCTTCCAGTGTATTAAGTTCTAAATTAGTATACTTTTTAATAGCTTCAGTTTACCTTCTTTGGACCTTGTGTAGTTCATCTGGACCTTGTGCAATTTCCTTTATCTTGTTATAATTAACAGGCTTTAATATACGCTTCTTTATATCTTCCTTGATACATATAAACATGTGATGCCTTTTTGCCACATCAGCCCCTCTCTGTTGGTAATTTTGCTGGGATGCCCTGTTAGCAACAGCTACTGTTCTAATTGTATACCTATCTGTTTTTTTGTCCAATCATTACACCAAAATGTGCTTGTGCTGCCTTAAAAATGTGTTCTTTCTCTTCTGGGATGCAGCAGGTAGAGAATATAACATTAATATCACTCCAGGCTAGATCAAAGGTGAGGGTTAGAGCTTGGGATTCTTTTAAAAATTGAGGGGGATTTTCTGAGAAGTTTTCTAATCTCAGCTGGCATCGTGCCAGATCTGTCAGAGAGAATGGGATATGGATATGTATAATCTCCATTTGCAACCTTCCATAATGGATACATTTTTTTAAAGAGGCAGGAACACAGTTCCACTGTGGGTGGTTCCTACATGGCTGGGCTCCTTAGGAAGCGGAAGGTAAATAGATTTATAAGGTGGGAGGGTGTCAGTCCCGGCAGAATCAGCAGGCGTCCCTGAAACTGAGCCCCTTCCTCTTCTGCACTCACTACTCCCTAGTGTGAGCTAGACGAGGTCACCTGAGATAACAGGGAATCATCCAATATGTCTTCATTTTCCTTCTTAATCTGAGTATGTAATGCCTCACTGAATAACATTTTGCTTGTGGAGTGCTGATGTAAATGTATGAATGCCTGCACATAAGGAACTTCTGACCATTCCTATTTTTGTTTTCAAAATGAATCTAATAGCTATATGTTATTAAAGATATGAGTCACATTCTTGCTCCAAACTTCATTATCTACTAATTTTACTGAATTTAAATCTTACTACAATAATGTATTAACTTTTTTCATTTTAAGCTACCCAATTGAATTTTTTCCAATTTGGCCCAATGGCGAGTCTGTGGGTATAGATTGAATATTATCCATTTTCTCTTTTGTGTTCCTCAAAAAAGAACCACCTCAGATTTTTGCCTTTGAACCCTCGAGTGTCACGTTCCCCAAAGAAAATTCTTAAATGAAAAATAAAGGATATAAACAATTATGCCAGTCATCCCTGGGTCACTGAAGTCCTCCTGAGCTGGGTGAGCATTTTCAGCCCCTGTATGTGTCCACCTATGTGAGACTTTCCTGGAGTGTCTTGTGTATCTTGTGGTTTGAGCCAATGAGCTAAACATGAATGAAGTTTAATCAGAGACTTTCCAATAGTGCCGTTTGAAATGATTTAATGCATAAGCTTTTAGAAGTGAACAGACCATTTGGATGGGAAGTGGTCTTTCCCACCCATTTCCAGTTGTGAGCAGACAGATTTTCTAAAAGCCTCTGTAGATCACTGAATTGCAGTTCAGAGGTTGACATGAGGCTTTTGGAAAAGGAGTTGTGAGGTGTGGACAATAAGGTGGAAATGACTGGTTCTTATGCTTTATTGTATCACACAGAGAGCTTCCAGAATTTAAGGCTTCATCTGTCTCACGGAAGGAGTTAGCCATGTGCAGTAAAGTGACCAATCTTCCTTTTTCCAGAAACCTTTCAGCAAACCTTACATAATAAACAGTGGTGCTATCTAACAATAATGTTTTCTTGTTGTTTTTTTGTTTTGTTTTGTTTTTGAGAGGCTTATCCTTTCCCAACGGAGCATTTTGCTTCTGGTGCCAGACATAAGTTTTATTTTTCTTCAGCATATGGTAAAGTTGTAGGAAGCAAGGTTTAAGTATGGACTTTTGAAATAATTTTCCACAAGGTCTAGTTCCTAGAATGTTCGATTGTTTGGTTGGAAAGACAAAATAGAATGGAACAGGCTACTTTTTTTTTTGTAAGTTAGCAGGATCCCTTAACTAGAGACAGAGCTTAACATATTTATGGTGACATCTAAAAGACTTTCCAACAGTTTTACAAGGACAAGGAGTCTCAAACCTTTAAACACAGACTAACTTCCAAATAATCTGGCTGCTAGCATTTGAATTATAAGAACAATTTAACTGCTCAAATACCAGAAAAAAAAACCAAAAACATTTTTTGCCCCATCCCAGGTAGAAATGTTTTCATTTCTCCTCCTGGTAAAACAGTGAAAGTGAAGCATGAGAGAAAGAAAAGTGGGGCCTTCTGATTGCTACTCGGAATGAAGTGTTGCTTCTTCCATTACCCTCTGTGCCTTCTGTCAGGAAGGATCACATGAGTCTCAATTCTGCAAGGTACACGACCCCTTCCCTCCTCCACTAGCCTCTGGTTGGGAAGGGACAGTAATTCTGGTTGGAGGGAACAGAGACCCAGTGACAGGGAGAAATTCCATAGGTGACTTGAGAAGAAAAAGGAGAGAAAGTAAAAGCAGCAGAGACCAAGAGGAGAGACAGATAGATAGAGGTTGTGGTGGGCATACTTAAAAATCGACTATGTGATGGCAATTGCTGAGCTCTCATACCCTATGTTCCCATGCTAAAGATGTTGCTGGCTGAGGTATTATGTGATGCTCCATGAGTTCTTTGGCTCGCTACTGAAAGGAATTTCAGAGAATCCCACATAGTTTTAAAACCAAATTTTTTAAAGAGAGAAAGAAAGGGAGACATGCTGGAGAGTTGCCTGTGTTTTGAAAAGACAGATTTCATGCTTACCTTTAATAAAAAGGTTTATATATTTTTACAATTATTATTAATCTAACCATGGGTTAAGAATAGTGAGCTACAGTTATCTGGCCAAGAGTTTTGATTAACATCCCTCAACTTTGATGGGCTAAGGTCATGAGTTTTGATTACCATCTCTCAACTTTCTGAGGTTACTAGGGTCTTCCAAATAATTAAAGTTGTTGCCTAACTAGATTTCGGATTTTCTTAAAAGATGATGTCTATGTTTAGGGTAATTCCCTATTATTTCTGTGATTTGCTGCACTGGTAAATCCACATTCCAGCCCACAAAGTGGTCAGGTCTGGTCAGTCGGGTGGAGGCCATGTACCAATAGGACAGATGTCTGAACACTTCCCTATTTTAAAACTACCACAAGAAACTTATCTATCTATGTCTTACTTATACTAAAATAACCTGCCTCAGAAGCAGTCCACTGTAGTCAGCCTGCCACTAGGTAGCTACTTTATTGCTCTGAAGAATGGTGCCATATTAAATATTTGGTGTTGGTCTCTGCTGCTGGCAGATTGGTTTCTCAGCAATAGCCATAGCCATGTGACCCTTGGTGAGTGGGAATCCATGTTGCTGAACCCATGCATAACTTTCCTCCTTGCCAACATGGTCATTTTGTTCATTAGTCCATTGAGAAGTGGCAGGGTGGCTGTGGAAAGAGGTTCTCTGGTATACACAAACTGGGTCAATCTATTCATTTAATTATTAAAATTATCTTCTTCCTAGGTCATCCAATGATGATCATTTACTTGGGAAACAAATATCTTTGTATTTTTTATGCATTCAGGGAGATCTACCCACATACTTTTCCTCCGGACCTCCTTTCACTAATTTTCTTCTAAGTGTCTGACCATCCAACCAACTCTTTAGCTACAGCCCATAAACTCACACATAATTGCATGCATGGCTATTTCTTATTCCAAGAAAGATGAACATTTAGGTGTTAAGTTTGAAGTTCTGACCATAGGGATGATTTTCCTTTATTACTATCATTAAAGGATGTCCTAAAAAGAAGTGGTAGTTCTGCAGCTTTCCACTTCTAGGTGGTACATATTATGCAGAGCCACCTGTAAAATAGACCCTAAGTTTTTTTTTTCTTTCTTTGTCAGACAATTATGGGAAACTCCCCATGATGCCATAGGTTCAGGCTTGAAGAGAGACGTTAGCATAACAGGAGTAGAGACCATAGTCATTTTGGCCAACTGTTCATGTAAGGGTTCAGTAGTGTGGGTATATCAAGATGCTTTTTCTAAGGTGAATATGTTGTTAAATATTGACTCTCTATAATAAAAAAATGAACATTTATGGTTCAGTTTTGCTTGGATTTTCAAGGCCTGCTTAAGCCCTACTTCCTTTGTACCATTCTCATTTGATACTGGAGTACTGTTGTGCATGTCCAACTGTTTGGGCTGGTAGTTCAGCCAACCCCTAGTTTATGACAGCACAAGTCACATGGTAACTTGGTGACCCATAGTTAAGCATTCATGCCCTGTAGCAAGCCAAAAGTTGTTACTCAAATGGGAAAGTAGTTATCTACAAAGAGCAACAGGGCTTCACTAAAAGCAAACTCTCTCTGGTTGTCTTTACTAACTGGTATAGAAAATAAAAGCATTTATCAGCTACCAGAGGATGTGTTAATTTGCTCAAACAATGAATCCACTTCTGGTAAAGAAAATGTTTGGAATAACTACTTGGTCAAAATCCTACGGGCATGCACTGTGATTCACGTATAGGGGCCAACCAAGGGCTTCAAGCTGTATCTCTATTTAACACTGACACTTCAATCACCATTGGATCTGATAGATCATAAGAGTTCAGTGACAGAGCAGCTTGAATGGCAGCCTGGAGCTCTTGTAGAACCTTCTTTTGCTCTGGGTCCCACTTAAAATTAGCCTCTTTTCAGGTTATTTGTTTTATGAGCCAGAGTAGCACACATAAATGAGAAATATGTTGACTCCAAGATCCAAAAGACCTACTACACATTGTGCCTTATTTTTTATTAAAGGAAGGGCCAGATTCGGCAACATATTCTTCAACTTAGAAATGATCTCTCTATATGCTCACACTACTTTTAGATTTTTCACTGAAATCAAGGTCTCCGAAATTTTTGTCAGTCCCCTTTCCCACTTTGTGACATGAAATGTGTTCTTTGTTTTTTGTTTTAGTAAATCTAGAGTAGTTGCTACTTCTTGTCTAGTAAGTCCAATGAGCGTTATGTCATTGATATACTGGACCAGTGAAATTTCTTATGGAATAAAAAGACAATCAAAATCCCTGCAAAATAAATTATGACAAAGAGATGAAGAGTTGACACACTCCTGAGGTAGGACATTGTATTACTAGCCTTGCCAGCTGAAAGCAAACTGCTTCTGGCTGTCTTTACTAAGAGGTATAGAAAATAAAAGCATTTGTCAGTCAACGGCTGCATACCAGCTACCAAGGGACGTGCTGATTTGCTCAAACAATGAATTCACCTCTGACACAGCAGCCTTTTGGAGATACTACCTGGTCAAGCTTATAATAGTCCACCTGTCATTCCCCAAGATTCATTTGTTTTCTGCACAAGTCAAAAAGGAAATAGGTGAGTTAGATGGGAATGTGGTGGGAATTACCACTCCGGCATCCTTCAAATCCTTAATGGTGGAACTAGTCCACAATCCTTCGAGGAATGTGATATTGCCTTTGGTTTACTATTTTCTTAAGTAGCGGTGGTTTTGTGGCTATTATTCCATAGGTCAGGGAATTAATGTGGAGATTTTGGGAGTTGCTTAATATGTCTATTCCTGTTATGCATTCTGGGACGGAGGAAATAACTACCTGCTGGATTCATGGACTCACTAAATGCTCTGTGAGTTAGATCTGAGCTAAAACTCAATTGATGATCTGGTAGGATCTTTGTCTCTCATGCCTGCTTGCTAAACTTGAGTCCATCTCCATTGCTTTTTCTCTCCTACTCTGGAAAGCTCAGGTGTCTCTATCACCTTGTGACCTACAAAACACCCCAGAAGCCTAAAAATTATGGCAAATTAGAGACTTTATTAGTGTACCTCATCCACTTGGAAATAGCAAAATAACGTACAGAGATCAACATCATAAAATTTTATCTAAGAAGGAACACAGGAGATTAACATAAAAGTGAGAGAAACTTTGAATACTTGGAACATTTCAGCAGGCAGTAGCCCACACTGTGGGCCTAGCAAAAAATGTGAGTTCCTAATGTATGAGAGGGAAAGAATGTCTCCATGATACAAATTCCCACTGGAACATCCTAGCTGGAAGGGTGTTCCTTGACCTTACAAAGTACAGGATCTGACTTGGGGAGACTGTGAGAAGGAACCTCATTTTGAAATGTTTTGTATGTCTCTCAGGCCCTAGCAATGATAAAAAAGAAATTCCTGACCCCAACTCATAGGAGGGTGAGTGAAAATCTGCCTGCCAGCACACACAGCAGTCAGTAATTTGGCAGTCTCCAGACTATATTTGTGATCTAGTCTCATGCAGGGCAGGAACATTCATGGGCAGAACTGAGAAGTGAGTGTCCCATGGGGACGAGCCATGAATGGGAGAGTTGGGATCACCCCCCACTTGGCAGAACCAAACTGAAAGGGATGTGGCTTTGGTGCTGCAGTTTTTGTCCCAGTCAAGGAGTTTGGCATCCTGGGACAGTTTCATGATCTTAGGACAGACTGCTTCTGTCTTAACCGATTGTTTTTGCATGCTACCATCAGCAGACTACAGGAGAAATCTCTGTCAAGTTGAGAGTACGGGAGTGATGTGGGTTCCACTGCTACCTGATAGGCCGTGGAGAGAAAGCTGGCCCTCATTCTTGGTGCTAGCTCATTGGTGCAGCAGAAGTTTCTTTGCTTCCCCCAGAGCACTGAGTCAGTGACCTGGGAACTGCCTTCTGACTCCCATCAGGACTGGGGCTTCCACTTACTATTGGGGAGCCTGAGCATGGGCTTTCCCAGTCCTACCTGACTTTATCCCCCAACCCACTTCAGAAGCAGGCTATAGGACCAGGACCCCTGGGAGCTCCATGGTCCAGCCATGGAGCAGAGACGTTTAAATACTTCTTGTTAAAAAAAGCTCAAGCGTAAACACCACAGCCATCACCATAGCTGACTCTCACTTGTAAGTACCACCTACTGTTAGGTTGGTTAATCTGAACAGCCCATTACAATATCTGCCGACACAATACCACAACACTTGAGAAAAAGACAAGCTTTGTGGAACGTCAATTACTATTATCCACGCCATCCCGACTACTCAGGAGGTCTTGAACCCACTTATCTGGTATGTTACGACTACAGCTGGCATTCAAAAAAGTCATCGTACGGTGGCTATTTATGATAGAGGAAATCATACAGTGCCTACACCAGTTCCCTTGCCACTCCTGTCAAAGCTGATGCTTGTGCCTGCCATTAAAGGACCAGAGGACAGCCTTGCCTGATCAAGCTTTGCCAAGCATAAGTCCCTCTTTGAGACTGAGGGAGGAGCCCAGGTCATTGTGTATTCCACAAACAAATTCATTGCCTGAGACATCAGAGCGTTTCTCCTGAAAAAAAAAAATCAAGCATAAACCCTACTACTATTGACACAGCTGGTTCTTATTTTCCAAGTGCCATCTACTGGCCTGAAGATCAAGTTGCATAACCCAGTACAAAAATTTGCTGAAACAAGTATACAGCACTTAGGAGAGACATAGGTTTCTCAATACTTCTGCCACTCCAGTTCTGCAGAAGGTGGTCAGCCTGTTCACATGCACAATACACTGCTATTACAATTGGCATTTGAGAAAGCCACCACTTAAGGCTATCTATAATCAAGAAATTCTTAGAGTCCTTGCCACTGAAAGCACCCCAAAGCAAAGCTATTCTATATGTTACAGTCACATCCTCCAGGGGAAAATAGTCCTTTCCAAACAAAAGCAAATTCAAAAATAAAAAAACAAGAATTAGCCAACATACACAGTTTAGGACATTTGATTCACCACGTAAACAGAATTAAAAACAAAAAAGATCATTTCAATCGATGCTGAAAAAAATTGTTTCAAAAACTCAACATTCCTTTATGATAAAAGTCCTCAATGAGTTAGGCATAGAAGAAGCATAAATTAGGAGAAGTCATATACAACATACCCACAACCAGCGTCATACTGAGTGAAGAAAAGTTGAAAGCATTCCCCCTAAGAACCCAGAACAAAATAAGAATGCCCACTTTCACTTCTATTCAACATCGTATTAGAAGTCCTATTCAGAGAAATCAGGCAAAGAGAAATAAATAAAAGGCATCAAATTGGAAAAAAGGAAGTCAAGTCATCTCTGTTTGCTAAAAATATGGTCTTATACACAGAAAGCCATACAGACTTCATCAAAAGACTCCTAGATTTGTTCCATAAATTCAGAAAACTTTTTAGGATATAAAATCAGTGTACAAAATTTAGTAGCATTTCCACACACCAATAACAAGCTGATAACCAAATAAAGAAGTCAATCTCATTGACAATAGCTACCAAAAAATTTAAAGTACCTAGCAATGCATTTAACCAAAAAAGTGAAAGATACATGAAAATCTATAAAGCATTGATTTAAAAGATTGTAGATGATGCAAATGAAAAAATTCTGTGCACAAGAATTAGAAGAATCAATATCATTAAACTGACCATATTATCCAAACCAGTCTACAGATTCATTGCAATTCCCATCAAATTACCAATGTCATTTTTCACAGAATTAGAAAAAACATCCTAAAGTTTATATGGAAGCAAAATAAAGCCTGAATAGCCATAGTAATACAAAACAAAAATAGCGAAATTGGAGGCAACATGTTACCTGGTTTCAAATTATATGCCAAGGCTTTATAGCCGAAACAGTATGGTATTGGCATTAAAATAGACACATTGATCAAAGAAACAAAATAGAGAACACAGAAATAAAGCCACCTACCTACAGCCAACTGATCTTTGGCAAAGTTGACAAAAACATATACCAAAGAAAGGACTCACTATTCAAAAATTTGTGCTGGGAAAATTGGATTGCCCTATGAAGAAGAAAGAAAGTTGACCCCTAATTCTCACTGTATACAAAAGTTAACTCAAGGTGGATTAAAGACTTAAATGGAAACTCTGAATATTAGAAAAAAAATCTAGGAAAATTCTTCTGGACATTGGCCTTAGCAAAGAATCCATGATTAAGTCCTCAAAGGAAAACACAAAACTAACAAATGAAACTTAATTAACTTAAAAAGCTTCCGTACCAAAAGAAATCAGTGGAATGAACTGTCAACCAGAAAAATGGGAGAAAATGTTTGCCAACTATGCGTCTAACAAAGTGCTAATACTTAGATTCTACAAGGACCTCAAATATCTCAACAATAACAACAAAAACCACAAATAATAACATTAAAAAGTGGGCAGAGGACACAAACACACATTTTTTTTCAAAAGAAGACATACAAGAGGAAGATAAGCATATGAAAAAATGCCTAAGATCACTAGTTATTAGAAAAACGCAAATTAAAACAACAATGGGTTATCTTACCCCAATCAGAATGGCTATAATTTAAAACTCAAAAATTGACAGATGTTGGAAAGGATGTTTATACAAATGGTTATACATGGTTGGTATGGATGTAAATTAGGACATCTTTTATAGAAAACATTATGGACATTTCTCAAATAACTGAAAATAGAGCTACTATTCAATCCAGCAATCCAACTATGGGGCATCTATCCAAAAGGAAAATAAATATTATCTAAAATAGATTACTCTACTTTATGCTTATAGCAGTACTATTCAAAATAGCAAAGATATGGAACCTACCTAAGTGTCTATAAACAGATGATTGGATTAAAATATAAGATATATATTATGAGATACTACTTAGCCATAAAAAAGAAGGAAATCAAGTGTTTTGCAGCAACATAAATGGATCTAGAGGCCGTTATCTTAAGTAAAATAATTCAGGAACAGAAAATCAATCACTGCATGCTATTACTTATGTACAGGAGCTAAATAACATGTGCACATGGATATAGTGAAATAATAGATGTTGGAAACTCAAAAGGGTGGGAGAGTAGGAGGGAAATGAAGGATGAGAAATTACTTAATGGGTACAATGTACACTATTTGGGTGATGGATGCACTAAAAGCTGAGACCACCACTATGCAATGATATCTATGTAACAAAATTGCACTTTAAAAATGAAATATATATTTCCCAAGTCTTCTATTTTTTATATCTTATCTGATGTGTTTTAATGTTTCTTGACAGATTTCCTAAACCCATTTTCCAAACCTTCTAGTTTTTTTCCTTTTCTTCTCTATTATGTTTTGATGTTTCTTTATGGGGCGGGGGTGGGAATTTATCAAGAAATAGAACAAAAAGACAAATAGATAAAAACAGGAGAGAAAATTTAAAAGCCCATGTAGAAGATGCAACATCTGAATAATATGATTTCTAGAAGAAAGGAGAAGAGAAAATATAGAGGGATAAATCTTGAAAACAGTTTTCTCAAGACAAAGGGCATAGGTTTTATACATATATAAAGGGCCAGCAAGAACCCAAGATAATGAACCAAATTAAGCGTATCATTGTTAAGTTAAGAATAACACTTGGGGAAAAAAAAGAAAGAATAGCGCTTAGGAACAAGCATATGATTCTAGTTGCTCAAAAGAGGAGATAAATAAATAATAAAGAAACATGTGTATAATATTAAGAATTAAAATTGCTTCAGAATTCTCAACAGCAATGCTAGAAGCTAGAGTGATCAATATGTGCAATATTTTTAAGAAAAATAATATCTAACCTAGAATTCTATATATGCTCAAACTACTAATCAAGATGTTGAAGAGAATAAAGACATTGGAGGATAAGCACAATCTAAAAATAATAATAAAATTTAAAAAACTAAATATATAAAGAGAAAAAAATCTGTATTGATTACCTGACTTCCCTAAACCCCTATTTTGGCTGGTAGACTATAATAATGTTTTAGGTTTCTTGGCACTGATGTCAGTTCAGAACCTGTGTCTTGTACTCTCCCAAAATTAATTTTCTCCCCAATTCCCAGCAATAAGTCATAGTTCTCTTTGGGGAAGGTTGTGAGAAAGTTTGAGAGTATATGTTTTTGTCAGTGTAGTGGGATCCAACAGGGGCTCATACGCTCCTTCATTCAAGGGATTATGAGTTTATAAACTGGCTCAGCTCTGGGAATTGCTTCATTGGCTATGACTTTCTGTTTTTATGGTACAAGTTAAATTTTTGTTATTGTACTAAGACTTTTCTGTATGTACAGGTTTAATAAAAATTTAATGTAATTCTCATTTATCTCACTACTAGGAACATGATTAACTCATCAATGCCATAGGTCTGTATGTCATATTTTTCTGATTGCTGCTTTTACTCTTTTGTTTATTACAGTAACCATATCCACCTAGCTCTTTTCAGTTAAGTGCTGCCACTTGGTCCCTACCATCAGAAGATTCAATTGTTACAACTGAATTTAGATTTTTCAGTTCAATGGCAGTACTCCCTGTAATTTCTGACCTATAGAAAAAAGTGATCACAGAGATCTTAAAAGATATTGAGGTTCCATCACAAATTTATTTCTCACAATTGTAGTGAAAAGTTGTCCCTTGGACCCTACCAAGGTGGATGAGCAGGTCTTAAATGAAAAATTTCTCTAAGAATTTGGATTCCTTCCTTTACAGTATTCCAAAGCAGGACTGAATTTCTAACTTTACACAGCATAAGCCACTTTTTGGTCTATATTTCTCTCAACTTTTTAGAGCATTTTCTGTCACCCTGAGCTGCAACATTAAATACAGAATCTCTTCTTATTGAGTCATATGAATTAATTTAATCTATTCCAACTTTTTCTTTCTTTCACCATTAGTTCATACTTTTAATATCCATTGCCATTTATATTCCCTAAGTTTATTTATATGTAAATTAGAAAAGTAATGTAATTTTTTTGGAGTTTACTGCACCTCTTCATGTGTCACACTTTGCACCTCACCATTAAAGACCTGTTGAGATATGAGTCTAGTTATGGGTTTAGAAACAAAACAGGGTGGTGTGGAGAATTCTGGGGATAATCAGTAATGTCTCCTTCTCCCCAGGGCTTTAGTTGTTTTATTTTATTTATATGCCTATAATCTATGCCCACAGGTACCCACTAATCTCCAGTAACACTGCAGTTCATGCATGCCATAGTTCCCACTTCTATTTCCACTACTTTAATCAGTCTTCAACCTGCATTCTAAACTATTTTACCATTTCTGTCAGTGTCCCAAGTCAGGCAAAACAAAACCCAGTCTCTGGGGCTGCCCTCAGATAGCCAGAACTTTACAAGCAAGTTCCATTTATTTTCTTTCATTCCAAGAAAAGTGACAGTGGTTGGATGACTTGTCCTAACTGCTTTGTACTGCCAGGAAGGGGATGAGACAAAGGCAAAGAAAAATCCATAAAATTTCCTAGAAGTTTTTAAATTTTTAGAGTGTATGCTTTGAGGTGGTGGGGCATTTTCTTGGTTGTTGGAACTTTTTTTTTTTTTTTTTGAGTTGGAGTCTCACTCTGTCGCCCAGACTGGAGTGCAGTGGCCACTCCCGGCTACCGCAGCCTCGACCGACTGGGCTCCAGCGATCCTTCCACCTAAGCCTTCCGAGTAGCCGGAATTACAGTCATGCACTACCATGCCCAGCTGATTTTTTGATTTATTGTAGAGATGAGGTCTTACTGCCCAGGCGGGTCTCGAACCCAGTGCTCAGGCAATCCACTCACCTCAGCCTCCCAAAGGCGCGGGATTACAGGCTGAGCCACTGAGCCTGGCTGTTTGTTGGAACTTTTAACTGTTATCTATAGTTCTCACTAAGTTACTTTGCTCTACATTTTTTTTTTTTTTTTTTTGGTATTTCCATGGATGAATGAGGACTGGGGCTTTCTAATCTTGTTGATGTAACTCTCCTCTGGTAGTTCATCTTCTCATCATATTTGTTTATCTTTGTATCTTCGTTTTATAAGGTTGTGGCTCACCTCAAAACTATGCTAGGAGCCTCGGTTCAGCATGTTAAACTGAAGAAAATGAAGTATTCTTTTCAGTTGTGGATCACAATGATGTCAGCAAAGGGACATGATGGGGAGGTATGTTTTCTTCTTTCTTTCCTTTTCTTTCTTTTTGATTTTATAAACATTTATTTGGCTTCTATTGTGTACCATTCATTAGAGATATAGAGAAAAGAAACTCACAGGAAACATTTTTTAAAAAGAGAAAAATACTTAAAGCGTTTACAACTATAGCACCTTGAACACAACAGATTTCATTTGATTTTGGAAGATTAAAAAATACAGTTTGGTGAGTACTGAACTGGCATAAGCATATATGGTTGTGCGATCACAGAAGGTGGACTCATTCCTACATAGAAGTCATGAAGGCTTCTTGGTGGAGGAGTTACTATATCCCAAGTTTTGAATAATTTGGAGCCCTTAACTGGGTAGATAAGTGATAAAGGTTATTATAGGCAGAGGGGAAGGCATGTCATGGGTGAAGACACAAGGGCGTGAGGTTTTTTTTTAATTTTTAATTTTTATTTTAAAGATGCAGGGTACAATTCAGGATTAGGTATGTAAGTGGCCACTGTACAGGTAAAGTTTGGTCTCCCTTTGGTCCCCATTTCGCCTGGTTTGAGATCAGGTACCCTTATTGATGAAGTGTGTCTTCCCTCCCTCCCCTGGCATTTCCCACCACTGTCAATCCCTTTCTTATAGTATTATAATTGTTCAGGATCCACTTATGAGTGGGAACATATGGTACTCAGTTCTTTGTTTCTTTTTTTTTTTTTTTTTTTGAGTTGGAGTCTCACTCTGTCACCCAGACTGGAGTGCAGTGGCCACTCCCGGCCACTGCAGCCTCGACCTGCTGGGCTCTGGCAATCCTTCCACCTGAGCCTTCCAAGTAGCTGGAACTACAGGCACGCTACCACGCCCAGCTAATTTTTGATTTATTGTAGAGATGAGGTCTCACCAAGTTGCCCAAGCAGGTCTCGAACACACGGGCTCAGGCAATCCACTCACCTTGGCCTCCCAAAGCATGGGATTACAGGCTGAGCCACTGAACCCGGCCCAGTTCTTTGTTTCTATGATACTCTAAATCCATCTAAGTCATTCCATAGTGACTTTGTCTTTCTTTATGGCTGCGTAATATTCCATCATGTATACATACTACTTTTTTAAAAATCCAACCCACTTTTGGTAAGCAGCACGGTTGGTTCCATGTCAGTATTATGAGTACTCAGAGCACTTAGATTTCAATAAAGCATCAAATAATTGTGTAACCCCCATTGTCATGCTCATTTTACACTCTCCCTGAGAAGTTTTTAAAAGACATGCACACAACGATCTTTCTCCTGTGTATTTTCTCTCTTCTGTTCACATCTGCTATAATTGGAAGCTGATGTAAGTACTTATGAAAGAAACTTCCCTTATACCACACTATTTTAGGCTTATTGGAGATTTTAAATATAAGCTCTTTAAGATAAATAAGTTAAATTTAACATTCTGAATAAGTGGAAATCTCATTTTTTAGTATTTTAACTTTTGTGTATATACTAGCTAATAGGAATGTTTGTTTTGGAACATAATGGACTCAATTGCAGGCTACTCTCCAGTTTTCTTATTTGAGTCATGTTAATGTATTCATTCTGCAATTTACTCATATGTGAAATGAAGCTATTTATATCAATGCTGCAAGATTATTGTGTGAATTAATATTATTTCTGGCCAGGCGCTGTGGCTCAACCTGTAATCCTAGCACTTTGGGAGGCTGAGGCGAGAAGATTGCCTAAGCCTGGGGGTTCAAGACAAGCCTGGGCAACTTAGTGAGACCTAGTCTCTACAATAAATCACAAAAAAAAGTAGCTGGGTATGGTGGATTGCATCTGTAGTTCCAGCTACTTGGAAGGCTGAGGTGGAAGGATCACCTAAGCCCATCAGGTCAAGGTTATGGTGGCTATGAACGTGCTACTGCACTCCAGCCTAGATGAGAAGAGTGAGACTCCAACTAAAAAAAATTCTTTCTTTTAAAAAAATTGTTATTATAAAGATGTGGGGTACATTTTAGGGTTAGGTATATAAACGTTGATCATCCAGCTGCCCTTGTTGATGCGGTATTCCCCTCCCTCCCCTAGCAGTTTTCCCCAACTGCCAATCCCAGCCCCCCTCCCCTGACAGTTTTCCACTACTGCCAATCACTTTCTTATAGCATTATAATTGTTCAAGGTCCGTTTATGAGTGAGAACATATGCTAATCTGTTCTTTGTTTCTGTGATAAATCACTGAGTAGGATCGACTTCAAATCCATCCAAGTTGCTCCAAAGTCCATATATTTGTCCTTCTTTATGGCGGCATAATATTCCATTGTGTATATATACCACATTTTTTTAATCCAATCCAGCTTCGATGGGCAATATGGTTGGTTCCATGTTTTTGCTATTGTGAGTAGAGCTGCAACAAACATATGTGTGCAGGTATCTTTTTTGTAGAATGATTTGAATTCCTCCAGGTATATTCCCAATAGGGGAATTGCTGAGTCATACAAAAAGTCAATTTCTAGTTCTTTCAGAAATTGCCACACTTTCCAACAGAATTCTATAAAACATACAAGGAGGAGCTGATACCAGTCCTATTGAAAGTATTGCAGGCAATTGAGAAAGATGGAATCCTCCCCAAATCATTTTACGAAGCTAACATTACACTGATACCTAAACCGGGTAAAGATCCAACAAAGAAAGAGACTACAGGCCAATATCCCTTATGAACATAGATGCAAAAATTCTCAACGAGATTCTAACAAATTGCATCCAAAAACACATCTCAAAAATCATTTACCATGACCAAGGTAGGGTTCATCCCCAGGATGCAGGGTTGGTTCAACATTCGCAAGACCATAAATGTCATTAAATACACCAACGGATGTAAAACCAAGAACCACATGATTGTCTCATTAGATGCAGAAAAAGCTTTTGATAAAATTGAGCATCCCTTCTTGATAAAAACCCTCAAACACCTACGTATAGAAGTAACATACCTCAAAATAGTGTCATCTACAACAAACCCACAGCTAACATATTGCTAAATGGACAGAAACTAGAATCATTTCCCCTGAAAACTGTAACAAGACAAGATTGCCCCCTCTCACCCCTCTTGTTCAATATTGTGTTGGAAGTCCTAGCTCAGGCAATTAGACAAGAGAAGGAAGTCAGGGATATCCAAATAGGAAAAGAGGAAGTCAAGTTATCCCTCTTTGCTGATGATATGATCCTATACCTTGAAAATCAAAGAGAATCTGTCAAAAATTATTTCTTATAAAATGTCCTTCAATAAGAAAGTACTCATACGATCCTTTTCTACCTTAAAGAAGATAGTCACTATCATTGTTAAAATAGTCATTTTTCTTTATATAAATATCTTGGAAATCTCCCAGAACAAAAAGTTCATGTAAATCCACAAGATGAGGATATTAGGCTCTGAGTTATAAGTTCATAGAATATTGCATCAGAACTAAACAAAAGATGAGTAATACAATGTTTATTCTAATTCCACCTCCAGGTGATACATTTCTGCAATTTGTATAAACTATTAACATGCATGCTGATTGCTAAAATTGGTACTGTAATTTAAAACCTAAAAAAAAAGATATAGAGGGAAAAAAGCTGTTTTCATCTTTCCTAGAATAATGATGCCTAACTCAGAGCTGCATATAGAGGGAAAAAAGCTGTTTTCATCTTTCCTAGAATAATGATGCCTAACTCAGAGCTGCTGGTCAAAAACACATTGCCATGTTACTCATTAAGAGTTCATCTTTTTAAGATAGAGAGGCAGCCGGGCTCAGTGGCTCAGCCTGTAATCCCGCGCCTTTGGGAGGCTGAGGTGAGTGGATTGCCTGAGCCCGCGGGTTCGAGACCCGCCTGGGCAGCAAGACCTCATCTCTACAATAAATCAAAAAATCAGCCGGGCGTGGTAGCTCATGCCTGTAATTCCGGCTACTCGGAAGGCTGAGGCGGAAGGATCACCGGAGCCCAGCAGGTCGAGGCTGCGGTGGCCGGGAGTGGCCACTGCACTCCAGTCTGGGCGACAGAGTGAGACTAAAACATAAGAAAGTTAAAATTTTTATTTGTTGTTTTCTTATGATAAATTTCTCTCAAGTTATATATAAACTGGGACTATATCAACCTTCTTTCCAGACAAAAGTATAGAAATCATATAAATTAATCCTGTTAACTAACCACAGGCTACTAAAACAAATGAAAAAGGTTTTTCAAAAACCAGATAAAAATTCAACAATGTTTCTAAGTCGCCTGTCTGAGACATTACAGCAGTTTACTAATATCAATTTAAATTCTCTGGAAGGACAAGCTCTTTTGGCTATGTATTTTGTCTCCCAGTCAACACCAGACATTAGGTACAAACTCCTAAAAAGAAAGAAGGGCCCACAAATCCCTCAACTAAAGCTATTGGACACGGCTTTTATAATCTTTAACAACAGAAAGACAAAAATACAAAACCACAAACATAAACAGAAAGCGTTTCAGCTTTTGTCTACTGCTTTAGCAAGAGCTACATGCTCAGCTCTACTTGAATTTCCTGGTCCAATCCTTCCTTCACCTCTTTAGGTTGTGGGGTGCAAGACACAGGCCCCTCACTGCGCTGTTACTTCCATGTGTTCTGGGATATAACATGTTTCAACACTCCTTCTTTGTTATGCCAACGTGTCCAGCTCCATTATTGAAAAGAGACGGTATATACAAAATTAAAACTCATATTATTCTTCGCCCTCACAGTTGTGCTTTTTGAGTGCCTTTTGTTTAACTTTAAATTTCCCTAATAGTCCTATGTTAAATCCTATCAAACCCTTCCACTACATATAACCTTATTGCTTTAGTTATTACTCTGAGGTCAAGAAACATATAAAAAAGATGTTTGATATAAAATGTTTTTAATAAAAAATAAAAAAATAATAATTATATAAAAAAGTCTTATATGATACATTTTTGTTTTATGGTAAATGGCTGATTATTTAAAAAACAAAACAAAACAAAAGGATATAAAACAAAAATAGAAGATTCAAACATAAAAAAAATGGCTTAAGTATGTCAAATATGGTACATAAAAGCCAAGAAGCTTTTTGGCCATAAGCCTGTTTTGATTGTAATACCTTACACTGCTACTCAAATAACTTTAGTAATGTTTTCCAGGCCCCCAAGGTTGTTTTTTGTCTTTAGCCAAGTTATCATAAAAGTGTCTGATTAGTATATTATGAGTTCAGTGAAAACCCACTCTATAAATGTTAACTTAGAGTTTTAACTATTGAATTAAGTAAAAACCTTAACGATTAATCTTTATCCTAAGTCAGTGAAAACAGTGTTATAAATCACCCACATAACTCCTATATAAATGTTAGAACTTATAATGAATTCATAATGAACTTACTATAAACTTGTGCTTCTAAAAAACCTTATGTCTAAACACTAAACTACATATTTCTAAATTAAATAAGGAGTGAGTATACTTATACCATTTATTACTTAAGCAATATCTAGTAACTTATAACCAAGTGAAAGAAAGCATTCTTGATGTGCTTTAGAGTTTAACCCTTGCATATGTTAGAAAAGGCCAAGCGGCATAGTGGGAAAATGGAAAAATGAACCATGACATTCTCAGGTTAGCTGTGAATACTTCGCATAAACATGCCATTTTCTTCTTCCACGACTGCACAGAATTTCTTCAGCCGTACCAACAGCAAGGATGGAAGATAGAAGGGCCTCAGCTACCCGGACTCGCTTTGCAGCCGGGGGTCCTCAGCGCACCTGGACTTTGTCAATCAGGCGGGCCTTCAAGGCTGGCTCCCAACATTGAATGTTTGTATGTAGGGGACTTACTGTACTAAAAATGGTAACAATCCTGTTACAATGTGAACAAATCATCTAAATAGATATTTCTTAAAGAAATACTTATGAATGGCCAAGAGGTTTTTATAAATATTCAATATTGCTAATCATCAGGAAATCACCAATCAAAACCACAATGAGATACTATCTTACTTTAGAATGATTATTATCAAAATTATTTTTTTAAAAAAAGGCTGATAAGAATACAGTGGATAGCTATTATACACTGTTGGTGGAAATGTATATTAATACAGTTATTATAGAAAACAATATGAAAGTTTCTCAAAAAGTTGTAAATAAAAATCCCATACAATCCAGCAGTCTCACTGCTGGATATTTATTCAAAAAAATAAAATTAATGTATCAAAGAATTATCTATACTTCCATGTTTGTTGCAGCACTACTCCCAATAACCAAGATATGAAATCAAACTAAATGTCCACCAACAGAATGACTAGACAAATAAAAAGTGCTATATGAACATAATGGAAAATGACTTACTGATAAAAAGAGTAAAGTTCTGCCATTAGCATAAATATGGATGGAACTGAAGTCGTTATTTATTTATTTATTGTTTTAAAGATGTGAGGTACAATTCAGGATAAGGTACATAAGCAGTCATCATAGAGATGAAGTTTGGGCCTCCTTTTGGTCCCCACTTCTCCTGGTTTCAGATCAGGTCCCCTCATTGATGTTATGTGCCCCCTCCATCTCTCCCTCCCTTGGCAGTGTCCAGCTACTGTCAATCTTTTTCTTATGGTATTGTGATAAATGTTCAGGTTCCACTTATAAGTGAGAATATGGGGTTCTTAGTTCTTTGTTTCTGTGATGAACCACTGGGTATGATAGACTCTAAATTGCTCCAAGTTGCTGTGAAGTCCATAACTTTGTCTTTCTTCATGGCTGTGTAATATTCCATCATGTATATGTACCACTTTTTAAAAAATCTAGTACACTTTTGGTAGGCAGCATGGTTACCTCCAAGTCTTTGCTACTGTCAGTATTGCTACCATAAACATTTGGTGTCTTTTTTTGCAGAAATATTTGATTTCCTCCAGGTTTATTCCCAAAGGGGTTTTTCTGGGTCATATGGATGTCAATTTTTAGATCTTTTATGGAAACTATGTTTTCCACATAGATTATGCTAATTTATACTCCAAATGAACAATGTAGAAGTGTTCCCCTCTCCATGTATCTTCTCCAGAATTTTTCATTGTTTTTTAAGTTATTATTATTATTATTATTTTTCATTGTTAAACATACTTTTTATTTTAAAATTGTGGGGTACAGTTAAGGGTTAGGTATACAAATATGCATCGTTCAGGCACCCTTGTTGATAAGGAGTGTCCCCCCGTCCCCAGACAGATATCGACAGCCATTAATCCCACCACCCTTGCCCTCTCTGTCCCCCCCATAGATTCCCACCACTGTCGATCCTTTTCTTATATTATTACGATAGATGTTCAAAGACCACTTATGAGTGAGAACATGTGATACTCAGATCTTTGTTGCTGTGAAAGATCACTCAGTATTATAGACTCTAGTTCCATCCAGGTTGCTGCAAAATTCATGATTTTGTTCTTTTTTATGGCTGCATAATATTCCATTGTGTATATGTACCACTTTTTAAAATCCAGTCTTCTTTTGATGGGCAGCATGGTTGGTTCCATGTTCTTGCTGTTGTGAACAGTGTGGCAATAAACATATGTGTGCAGGTATCTTTTTTACAGAGTGACCTGAGTTCTTCTGGGTATAATCCCAGTAGGGGGATTGCGGGGACATATGGAAGGTCAATTTTTAGAACTTTTAGGAATCACTACACTGATTTCCACAGAGGCTGTACTAGTTTACTCTCCCACTAACAGTGTAAAAGTGTTCCCTTTTCGCCACATCCTCTCCAGCATCTGTTATTTTTTGTTATTGATGATGACCATTATGACTGGAGTTAGATGGTATCTCAGTGTAGTTTTAATTTGCATCTCCTTGAAGACTAGTGAGGCTGAAACCTTTTCCATGTATGTATTGGCTGCTTGTATGTCTTCTTTTGAGAAGTTTCTATTCATATCTTTTGCCCACTTTGTAATGGGGCTGTTTGGTTTTTTTTGTTGTTGTTTCAGCACATTTGAGTTCCTTGTAGATCCTTAATGTTAGACTTTTGTCAGATATGGAGTTGGCAAATATTTTTTCCCAGTTTGTGGGCTGTCTCCCTGCTTTCTTGATGGTTTCTTTGGCTTTGTAGAAGCTTGTCAGCTTAATGAGGCCCCACATATCTATCTTATCTCTTATGGCCTGGGCACTGCAGGTTTTGATCAGGAATTGGTTGCCAGTTCCAACATTCATAAGAGTGTCTCCTGCATTTTCTAAGGTTCTTACAGTTTGAGGTTTTACATTTAGGTCTGTGATCCATTTAGAGTTAATTTTTGTGTATGAGGATAGGTAGTGGTCCTGTTTCAGTCTTTTGCATGTGGTCAGCCCAGTATTTATTATTTCCATCTTTGTGACTGTTTATCTCTCACAAATAAGTGAGAATGTGATGTTTGGTTTTGTTTTTGAGTCACATAAAATGATGATCTCCAGCTCCATCCATGTTGCTGCAAAGGACATGATTTCATCATTTTTTTTGGCTGTGTATGGTATATATATATATATATACACCATATTTTCATTATCCATCAATCAGTTAATGGGCATTTAGGTTGATTCTTCATCTTTGCAATTGTGTATTTTACTTCAATGAGCATGTGGATGCAAGTGTCTTTTTATAAAACAATCTGTGTTCCTTAGGATAGATACCTGGTGGTGGGATTGCTGGATGAAATGGTAGATCTACTTTTAGTTCTTTGAGTAATCTTCATGCCATTTTCCATAAAGGTTGTACTAATTTACACTCCCATTAGCAGTGTATAAGTGTTCCCTTTTTCCCCTGCATCCACACCAGCATCTATTGTTTTATGATTTTTTAAATAGTGAACATTCTGATTGGTATAATGTAATATCTCATTGTGGTTTTAATTTGTATTTCCCTGATAACAAATGATGTTGAGAATTTTTTCATATGTTTGTTGGCCATTTTGATATTTTATTTTGAGAGATGTCTGTTCATCTTATTTGCCCACATTTTTATGGGATTAGTTACTTTTTTCTCGCTGATTTGTTTGAGTTCTCTGTAGATTCTGGATATTAGTCCTTTGTCAGATGCATAGTTTCCAAATATCTTCTCCCATTCTGTAGGTTGCCTTTTTGCTTTGTTTATTATTTATTTTGCTGTGTAGAAGCACTTAAATCCCACTTATTTATTTTTGTTTTAGTTGCATTTGTTTTTGGGTTTTAGTCATTAGTTCTTTGCCTAGGCTGATAACCAGAAGAGTTTTACTTAGGTTTTCTTCTAGGATTTTTATGGTTTCAACACTGACTTTCAAGTCTTTAATCCATCTTCAGTTAATTTTTGTATATGGGGAAGGATAGGGATTCAGACTCATTTTCTTGCATGTAGTTATCCAGTTTTCCCAGCACCATTTTTTGAATAGGGTGTTCTTTTTACAATGAATGTTTCAGTCTACTATGTCAAAGGCCAGTTGATCGTAGATATTTGGGTTTTATTTCTGGATTCTCTATTCTGTTCCATTGGTCCGTGTGTCTGTTCTTGTACCAGTATCATGCTGTTTTGGTTACTACAAACTTGTAGTGTAATTTGAAGTCTGGTAATGTAATGACTCCAGTTTTGTTCTTTTTCTTTAGGATTGTTTTGGCTGTTCTGGCTCTTTTTTGGTTCTGTATGAAATTTGGGATATTAAAAAATATTCTGTGTTGATAGTTTGATAAAGATTGCATTGAATCTCTGGATTAATTTGGATAATATGGGCATTTTAATAATGTTGATTCTTTCAATCCATGAGCATGGGATGCTTCTCCATTTGTTTGTGTCCTCTGCAATTTCTTTCATCAGAGCTTTGTAGGTTTCCTTATAGAGATCTTTCACCTCCTTGGTTAAATATATTCCTAGGTATTTTGGTTTTGTGGCTGATATTGTAAATGGAATTGAGTTCTTGATTTTATTTTCAGCTTGGTCGCTATTGTTCTATAGCAATGCTACTGATTTATGTGTGTTGATTTTGCATCCTGAAACTTTACTCAATTCATTTATCAATTCCAGGCATCTTTTGTAGGTGTCTTTAGAGTTCTATGTATAAGATCATATTGTCAGCATGCAGAAACAGTTTGATTTCTTCTTTTCCAATTTGGATACCTTTATTTAATTTTTCTTGCCTAGTTGTTCTGGCTAGGACTTCCAGCACTATGCTGTAGAGTAGTGGTGAAAGTGGGCATCCTCGCCTTTTTCTGATTCTTACGGGAATGTGTCCAACTTTTCTCCATGGATTGCATTGGCTGTGAGTTTATTGTATATAGCTTTTATTATTTTAGGAAATGTTTCCTCTATGACTATTTTGCTGAAGGTTTTTTAAAAATTATGAAGGCGTGCTGAATTTAATCAAATGCTTTTTCTGCCTCTATTGAAATGATCATATGATTTTTGTTTTTAATTCTGTTTATGTAGTGGATTACGTTTATTGACTTGCATATGTGAAGCCACCCTTTCATTCCTGGGATAAAACTCAATTTTTCATGGTGTGTGTGTGTGTGTGTGTGTGTGTGTGTGTATATATATATATATATATATATATATATATATATATTTTTTTTTTTTTTTTTAGTTGGAGTCTCACTCTGTCGCCCAGACTGGAATGCAGTGGCTACTCCCAGCCACCGCAGCAGCCTCGACCTAATGAGCTCCGGCGATCCTTCCATCTCAGCCTTCCAAGTAGCCAGAACTACAGGCATGCACTATCACACCCGGCTGATTTTTTGATTTATTGTAGAGATGAGGTCTCGTTGCCCAGGCGGGTCTCGAACCCGCGGGCTCAGTCAATCCACTCACCTCAGCCTCCCAAAGGTGCAGGATTACAGGCTGAGCCACCGAGCCCAGCTTATATATATTTTTAATGTGCTCTGGATTTCAGTTTGCTAATGTTTTGTTGAGGATTTTTGTATCTCTGTTCAAGGGATATTTATCTCTAGTTTACTTTTTTTGTTGTTGTTTTTTCCTGACTTTGGTATCAGAGTGATACTGGTCTCATAGAATGAGTTAGGGAGGATTCCCTCCTCTTTAGTATTGTGGAATAGTTTCAGTAAAATTGGTACAATTACTTTCTTTAAGGTATGATAGAATTCACCTTTCAGTTAATCAGGTCCCGGACTTTTTATTACTGTTGTTGTTAGGAGACTTCTAATTACTGTTTTAATCTTGCTACTAATTATTGGTATGTTCAGGGTTTCTATTTTTTCCTGATTCAAGATTTTGGGGTTGTGTGTTTCCAGGTGTTTATACATTTTCTCTAAATTGTCTCATTTGTTTGCATAGAGGTGTTCATAATAGTCTTAGATGATCTTCTGAATTTTCGTCATATCTGTTGGAATGTCTTCTTATTCATTTCTGATTAAGCTCATTTGAGTCTTCTTTATTCATTTCTTAATTAATCTAGCTAGTTGTCTATCAATTTTTAATCTTTTCATATAATCAACTTTTTGTTTAATTGATCCTTTGTATTTTTTTATTTCAAAATTTTAAAATTGTATTTTATTATAGAGATGTGAGATACAAGTAAGCATTAACTACACAAGTAGGTTGCATGCAGGTGAAGTTTGGGCCTCCAACTGGCCCTCATTTCTCCTTGTTTAGGACTAGGTATCCTTTATGTTGTTACTTTTCCCCCCTTCCTTCCTTCCCTGGCAGTGCCCAGTGACTGCTGCTACCTCCCTTGTGCTACTGTGACTAGTGTTCAGGGCCCATTTATGAGTGAGAACATATGGTATTCAGTTCTTTGTTTCTGTGGTAGATCACTAAGTATGATGGTCTCCAACTCAATTCAGCTTGCTGCAAAGCCTATGATTTTGTTCTTTATGGGTGTGTAATACTCCATTGTGTATATGTACCACATTTTCCTTATCCAGTTCACTTTTAACGGGCAGTGGTATTTGTTCCATGTTTTTGCTATTGTGAATAGTGCAGCTATAAACATGCTCGTGCAGGTATCTTTTTTGTACAATGATTTATGTTCCTCTGAGTTTATTCCCAGGAGAGATATTGAAGGTTAATTTTTAGTTCTTTTAGGAATTGCCACAGTACTCTCCATAGAGGTTGAACTAGTCTGCACTCTCACCAACAGTGTAGAACTGTTCTCTTTTCTCTGTATCCCTGCCAGGAAAGAAGATATATAAGCAACCAACAGATATATGAAAAAACGCTCAGCCTCACTAATTATCAGAAAAATGCAAATCAAAACCACAATGAGATACCACCTATCTCCAATAAGGATGGTTTTCATCAATAATTTTTATTTCAACTTCATTTTTTATTTTCTTCTGCTAGCTTTGGGTTTGGTTTTCTAGTTTCTTGAGATATGATGTTAGGTTGTCAATATGTGATCTGTCTTATTAATGTAGGTCTTAAGTGTAGTAAATTTTCCTTTGAGCACAGCTTTAGCTGTGTCTCATAGGTTTGATAATTTGTTTCATTGTTGTCATTCATTTCAAGGACTTTTTAAATTCCATTTTTATGTTACTGTTGATCCAAGGCTAATTCAGGAGCAAATTGTGTAACTTCCATATCTTTGAGTTCACAAGTTCTTCTTGTAGTTAATTACTGGTTTTATTTCACTGTGATCTGAGAATATGCTTGGTTTTTTTAATTTGTTGAGACTTCATTAGTAGCCTATAATATGGTTTATCTTGGATAATGTTCTATGTGCTGATGGGAAAATTGTGCATTCTGTGGTTTGGGGATGGAATGTTTTGTAGATGTCTGTTATTCTTATTTTCTCCAAAGTTCTGCTTGACTCTAGTTTATTTTTGTTGACTTTTGCTTTGATGATCTGTCTCTTGCTGTCAGTGGAGTCTTGAAGACTCCCACTATTATTGTATTGCTGTCTACCCCTTCTTTTATGTTTAGTATAATTTGTTTTATAAAGCTGAGCTCTCTGGCGTTAGGCACATATATATTTTATTTATTTTTTATTTTATTTTATTTTTTTAACATATTTTTAATTTTAAAATTGTGGGGTACATTTAAGGGTTAGGTATACAAATATGCATTGTGCAGGTACACTTGTTGATGAGGTGTGACCCCCCCATTCCCAGACAGATATCGACTACCATTAATCCCACCTCCTTTCCCATCCCTGCCCCCCCATATTTTCCCGCCACTATCAATCATTTTCTTGTAGTATTATGATAGTTGTTCAAGGTCCGCTTATGAGTGAGAACATGTGATTCTCAAATCTTTGTTTCTGTGAGAGATAACTCAGTATTATAAACTCTAATTACATCCAGGTTGGTGCGAAATTCATGACTTTTTTTATGGCTGCATAATATTCCATTGTGTATATGTACCACCTTTTTTTAATCCAGTCCTGTTTTGATGGACAGCATGGTTGGTTCCATGATCTTGCTATTGTGAACAATGCTGCGATAAACATACTTGTGCAGGTATCTTTTTAATAGAGTGATTTGAGTTCTTCGGGGTATATTCCCCGTAGGGGGATTGCGGGGTCACATGGAAGGTCGATTTTTAGAGCTTTTAGGAATAGCACTCTGATTTCCACAGAGGTAGCACTAATTTGCACTCCCACCAACAGTGTAGAAGTGTTCCCTTTTACCCCATCCTCTCCAGCATCTGTTATTTTTTGAGTTACTGATAATGGCCATTCTGACTGGAGTTAGGTGGTATCTGAGTGTAGTTTTAATTTGTATCTCCTTGATGATTAGTGAGGTTGAACAATTCTTCATGTGTCTGTTGGCTGCTCGGATGTCTTCCTTTGAGAAGTGTCTGTTCATATTTTTTGCCCACTTTGTAATGGAGTTGTTTGTTTTATTCTTTTCAGCATGTTTGAGTTCCTTGTAGATCCAAGATGTTAGGCCTTTGTTAGACATGGAGTTGGCAAATACTTTTTCCCAGTCTGTGGGCTGTTTTCCTGCTCTCTTGGTGGTTTCTTTGGCTTTGCAGAGGCTCGTCAGTTTAATGAGGGCCCACTTGTTTATCTTATCTCTTATGACCCGTGCATTTCGGGTTTTGTTCAGGAATTGGATGCCAGTTCCAATTTCCATAAGGGTGTGTCCTGCATTTTCTAAGGTTCTTATGGTTTGAGGTTTTACATTTAGGTCTCTGATCCATTTAGAGTTAATTTTTGTGTATGGGGATAGATATGATAGATAGATAATTTTGTGTATGGGGTCTTGTTTGAATTTTCTGCATGTGGTCAGCCAGTTTTCCCAGCACCATTTACTGAATAGGTTCTCCTCTCCCCAGTGGTAGGTGGTGGAGGCATTGTCGAAGATGAGTTGGTTGAGAAATTGAAGTTTTGCTTCTGGAATCTCAATTCTATTCCATTGGTCAATATGCCTGTTCCTGTACCAATACCAAGCTGTTTTGATTATTGTAGCTTTATAGTAAAGTTTGAAGTCTGGTAATGTGATACCTCCTGCTTTGCTTATTTTTTTTGCTGAGGATAGTTCTGGCTATTCTTGGTCATTTGTGTTTCCATATGAATTCCTGTATTATTTTTTCTAGCTCTGAGAAGAATGTTGCTGGTAATTTGATGGGTATTGCATTAAAACTCTAGATTGCCTTAGGTAAGATGGACATCTTCACAATATTGATTCTTCCAATTCATGAGCATGGGATATTTTTCCACTTGTTTGTGTCATCTTTGATTTCTTTGAGCAGTGTTTTCTAGTTTTCATTGTAAAGGTCTTTCACGTGTCTGGTTAGGAAGATGGCAAGGTATTTCATTTTTTTTGTGGCTATTGTGAATGGAATTGTGCTTTTTATTTGGGTTTCTGTTTGTTTATTATTGGTGTAAAGAAATGTGATTGTCTTTTGCACACTTATTTTATATCCTGAGACTTAGCCAAAGTCCTTCATCAGTGTAAGGAGGTTTTTGAAAGATTCTCTTGGGTTTTCAAGGTACACAATCATTTCATCTGCAAAGAGAGATAACTTGACTTCCTCTTTTCCTATTTGGATACCCCTGATTGCCTTGTCTTCTCTGATTGCTCTAGCCAGGACTTCCAATACTATATTGAACAGCAGGGGTGAGAGTGGGCATCCTTGTCTTGTTCCAGTTTTCAGGGGAAATGGTTCCAATTTTTGTCCATTTAGGAGTATGCTGGCTGTGGGTTTCTCGTAGATGGCTTTTACTATTTGGAGGTATGTTCCCCATATGCCTAGCTGTTCGAGGGTTTTTATCAAGAAGGGGTGCTGCATTTTATCAAAAGCTTTTTCTGCATCTAATGATATAATTATGTGGTTTTTGTTTTGACATCTGTTAATGTATTTAATAAAATTTATGGCTTTATGAATGTTGAACCAGCCTTGCATCCCAGAGATGTAGCCTACTTCGTCATGATGGATGATTTTTGAGTTGTGTTGTTGAATGCAGTTTGCTAGGATCTTGTTGAGAATTTTAGCATCTATGTTCATCAAAGATATTGACCTGTAGTTCTCTTTCTTTGCTGGGTCTTTACCTGGCTTGGGTATCAATGTCATGCTAGCTTCATAAAATGTTTTTATCTCCTCAAATAGGTTTTCCAAATCCTTTGCTTCTCTTTTTCTTCAGAAGCACCTATAATTCTTAGGTTTGAATGTTTTATACAATCCCACATTTCTTGCAGTCTTTTTTCCATTGTCTTGAAACTTTTTTCTTTATTGTTGTCTGATTGAATTAATTTAAAAGCTTTGTTTTCAAGTTCTGACTTCCTTTCTTATGCTTATTCTAGTCTACTGTTAAAACTTTCTACTGCATTTTTTATTTCTCTAAAGACTTCTTTCATTTCCAGAATTTCAACTTGTTTTTTTAAAGGTATCTATATTCAGATAATTTTTTCATCCATGTCCTGAATAGTTGTTTTTAAAATTTCTTTCTGTTGGTTTTTAATTTTCTCCTTATGTTCATTAACCAGTTATCATCAATTTTTTGAATTTATTGTGTGAAATTTTATGTTGTTTAGGATCAAAAATTTTATTTTGTTTAGGATTCATTGCAGAAGAGTTGGTGTGGTCTTTTGGGGATGTTGGAGAACTCTGTTTCTCATATTTTTAGGATTATTTTTCTGGTTCCTGATCATTTGGATATACAGTTTCTTCTGATTGAGATTGACAGGGGGCTGATGTAGGCAGGGGGCTGATGTGGTGTGGTGAGTTTCTCAATTGCCAGATGTGGCAGCCTGTGCTTGTGTACTTATACTGGCTCATGGCTCCTTGAGTTTGTAGGGTTGGAAAGTGTTGTGAGCTGGTGTTTGGGATCTAGCCTTCTTCTAAACTGAGGTCTTGTATCCAGTGTGGTCGACTGTACTGTTGACCTCCAGCTAGGACATTGTACTTGTGAGAGAAAGACATCTATGTTGGAGGCTGTAGGGTTTCTTCTTGGTGAGTGTTGCTCCAAGAAAGTGCCCAGTAAGTCTAGAATGAGGGCAGGGCTCTGGGGATTTACCAAGTTTTCTGCCTGTTTTGAAACTTCTGAGTTATTGCAGAAGAAAGAAGATGAAGCAACCCACAAGTCATGCACTTTTAGCTACCCCAGTGGTGATTAGAAGGGTGTCCCAGGTCACTGGGTTAGTTCATGTGTGCAGAGCAGGTCCAGAAGAGTTCTATGGGGAGTGAGAGTTTACTATGGCAACACATCCCACCTGTCTCCCACCTTGGCCTCAAAGGATATGAGAAGACATTATTCAAAAAAATACATACAAATGATCAACACGTTCAGCTCAGTATCATGAATTATTAGAGAAATGCAAATTAATACCACAAAGTCATTCTGTCTTACATCAGTCAGAATGGCTACAATTAAAAAGACAAAAAAAACAAAAAAACGATGTTGGTGGTGGTATGGAGAAAAGAGAACTTGTATAAACTTTTGGCAATAGTATAAATTAGCACAACCTTTATGGAAAACAATGTGGAGATATATCGAAAATAAAAAAATGATGTATCATTCAATTCAGCAATTTTGCTGCTGGGTATTTACCCAAAAGGAAAAAAATACCATTAGAGATACCTGCACATGTATATTCACCCAAGCATTTTTTACAAGAGAAAAACATGAAATCAACCTAAGTGTCCATCAATAGATGATTGCATTACATATATATATATATGTGTGTGTGTGAGTGTGTGTGTGTGGGGGGGGGGTGCGCAACAGAATAATATTTGGCCAAAAGAAAGAATGAGATCCTATCATTTGTACCAACATAGATGGAACGAGATTTCATGATCTTAAGTAAAACTGTCAGAGACAGAAAGACAAACACCAAATGCTGTGTTCTCTAAGTGGGAGCTAAATAATTTGTACACATGGATGTAGTATGTAGAATTGTAGTCAATGCAAATTAAAAAAGGGTGAGGAGGTGGATGATTAAAAATTACTTAAAACCAGGCTTGGTGGCTCAGCCTGTAATCCCGCGCCTTTGGGAGGCTGAGGTGAGTGGATTGCCTGAGCCCGCGGGATCGAGACCTGCCTGGGCAGTGAGACCTCATCTCTACAATAAATCAAAAATCAGCTGGGTGTGGTAGCGCATGCCTGTAATTCTGGCTACTCGGAAGGCTGAGGTGGAAGGATCGCCGGAGCCCAGCAGGTCGAGGCTGCGGTGGCCGGGAGCGGCCACTGCACTCCAGTCTGGGTGACAGAGTGAGACTTGAACTCAAAAAAAAAGAAAAAATTACTTAATGGGTGCAATATGATTTATTCAGATGATAGATATCCTAAATGGTCTGGCTACGTTCATTATGCAGTCTATGTAATAAAATTACCCTTGTGCCCCTTAAATGTATACAAATAAAAAATGTGGCAGTTATTACTTTTGACAAATTTGGCTTCTAATCTTCCTATTAAGATGTGCATGGTTTATACACTGCAATTAAAGTATGAGTTTATTCTATATTTGTCTGTATACTCACTATTACCAATGGCTTTTATACTTTCAGATCATTTCTTTTTGTTTATGAATGGTCTTTTTGTTTGAATTGTAGAGCTCCCTCTATCATTTCTTGCAAGACTGCTCAGGTGTTGACAAATCCCTCAGTTTTTGTTTGTCTGGGATTCTTTTTCATTTCACCTTCAGGTTTGAGTGATATTATCCTGGATATAAATTTCTAACTTGGAATCTTATTTTATTTTTTACTAAGGTATCTATATATTAAAATAATTTTAAAATAGCAAAAATCTAAAGATGCAAAAATTAATTGACAATTGAAATATGTATGAGATTCTCCCAATAGCATAATTTATCAAGCAGAAGTAAAAATCAGTGAGCTTTAAAATGAACTACATGAAAAAAATATATATATACAGTGAAATACTATTCAGCTGTAAAAAAAAAAATGTCTTTGCAGCAAGCTGAATGAAGCTGGAGGCCATCATCTTAAGTAAAATCACCTAGAAACAGAAAGTCACATACTGCTTTTTTTTTTTTTTACTAATTTTTACTTAAGATATCTATATATTCAGATAATTTTTTCATCCATGTCCCGAATAGTTGTTGTTGTTGCTGTTTTAATATGTCTTTGCACTTTTTCTTGGAGTAAGAGTTCAATGAGGATTCTGTTGCTAGATGTATCGAGCTTCTTTATATATTATTTGTTACTTTTCTTTTGTTGCTTTTATACTTTTTTCTTTATTCTTGACTTTTGAGAGTTTGATTAATATATGTCTTGAGAAAGTATTATTTGGGTTTAATCTGCTCAGCGTTCTATTACCTTCTTGTACCTGGATATTTTTATCTTTTTTTCTAGGTTTGGAAAGTTCCATGTTATTTTTTAAATAAAATTTCAACCCTAATCTCGCTACATCCTCTTTAAAGACAATAACTCTTTTCTTTTTTATATATCTGCATAAATGTAAGTGGTATAAGTGCAGTTTTGTTACATGAATATATTGCATAGTGAAGTGTAACTATCACAAAAATAACGTGTAACCATTACAAAAATAACATGCATTGTACTCATTAAGTAATCTGTCATCGCTCAGTCCCCCACACTACCACTCTTTTGAGTCTCCAGTATCTATTATTTTATACACTATGTCCATATGTGCACATTATTTATCTCCATATTACAAGTGAGAACATACAGTATGTGACTTTCTGTTTCTAGGTGATTTTACTTAAGATGATGGCCTCCAACTCCATTCAGCTTGCTGCAAAAGACATTTTTTTTTACGACTGAATAGTATTTCACTGTATATATATATATATTTTTTTCATGTAGTTTATTTTAAAGCTCACTGATTTTTACTTCTGCTTGATAAATTATGCTATTGGGAGAATCTCATACATATTTCAATTGTCAATTAATTTTTGCATCTTTAGATTTTTGCTATTTTAAAATTATTTCAATCTTTTTGAAAAATTTCTCGGATAGAATTCTGAACTCTTTCTCTGTTATCTTGAAGTTTATTGTGCTTCTTTAAAACAACTATTTTGAGTTAATCATCTGAAAACACATATCTTTGTCACTCCAAAATTGATCACTGGTGCCTTATTTAGTTAATCTAGTGAAGTCATATTTTCTGGGATGTTCTTGATGCTTGTGAAAATTTGTTGATGTTTGGACATTGAAGAGTTAAGTCTTTATTTCACTATTCACACTCTGGGCTTATGTGTGATGATGATGATGATGATGATGATGATGATGATGATGATGATTTGGGTGTGTGTAGGGGGAAGCTTCCCGACTATTCAAAAAAGTTGAGTGCTGTGATCTAAGCCTGTGGCCACTGCAGCCTTATTGGCACTAGGTGGTACCCTAAGCCCATGAATACGGTGAGTCTTGCCAACTCCTACAGGTGCCACTTTATTTGGCTTGGGTAAGAGTAAAGAGAATTTCCTGGGGTTGCCAGGAAAATTCACCTTTTCTCTCTTTTTTTCAATATCAAGGAATTTTTCTCAATACTTGCTTGCTTAGAATTGGGGGAGGGGGGGTGCAAATACTCCCATTGCCACCACAGTTTGCGTGGTGCTGTATCATTCCTTAAGCTAACATAGTACTAAGTTTCATCCAAGGCCCGTAGCAACTACTTTCTGGTTACTGCTAATGCTTAGTCAAATCCCAAGGCTTTTTAGTAGCAGATGGTGAATTCTGCTGGGATTGTTTTTTGTTTTGTCTTTTTTTCCTTCAGGACAGTGAGCTCTCTTCTGGTCAGGATGATCTGGAAACACCATCCAGAAGCTAAGACCTGTTATCAGGGTCCTTAGGAATCTTCCTGGTGTTTTATTTTTCTATGGCTTTGCTGGTACAAGACTATTACAAGACTAAATTCTCTGTATTCCCCTCTCTTCTTTCCCCAACACAAGAAGTCTTTCCTTGAGCTGTACTACCTGGGGTTAGAAAAAGGGAGATGCAGGAACTCTTGGTTTCCATAGCTGGTGTCACACTAGTTTTCATGCATTCTAAGTCAACTGTCTCTGAGACCAATGTGGCTTCACAGTTTGCCTAAAGACTGTTGTTGTTATTGCTTGACGGACACTTAAATTTATCAGGCCTCAGATCACTTTAGTCAGCTGGTGTTGGAGTCTCCCAGGACTGGAGTTCCTTTCACTTTTTGACAATTTACCTATAGGTCAAGGCTGGTCTAAATGCTCCCTCCTGGGACACCAGCAGAATTCTGCCATGTGTGATGTTTCAATATGAACAAGACTGAGTTGCAGCACAAAGTACCACATTCACTTTGGTCTCCCTCCTGCAAGCACAGATTCTTTCTCCATAAGACACTGACAAAGGATTGGAGAGAGGTTTTGTAGGCAATACAATACTGTCTTTCTACCTTGTTCAGTGTTTTTATTGATATTATGTTAAAACTTGGTATTGTGATCACACATAAATTTTTGATTCTTGTGAAGGTGTTTTATTGCATAGATAGTTGTATAATTTGTTGTTTCTGCAAAAGGATGATTGCTGAAACATTCTCTTCAGCCATCCTTCTTTGCCTCTACTTCCTTATAACAGGTTTATTGAGTTATAATTCTCATACCATGCAGTTTGTCAATTTAAAGTATACAATCCAATTTTTTTAGCATATTCACAGTTGTGCAATCACTCACCATAATTTTAGAATATTTATTAACCCCCAAACCTATACTCATTATAATTCACTCTCCAATCTCTGCATTTCTCCTCAACCATAAGTCACCACTAATCTATTTCCTGTCTCTATAGATTTGCTTATTCTGTATATTGCATGCAAATAAAATTATATGTAGTATGGTGTTTTGTTACTGGCTTATTTTTCTTAGCATACTATTTTAAGTCTTATTCATGTTGTAACATATATCAGTAGTTTGTTTTTCATGTGGATGAATAATATTGTATCATATCAATACATTGGATTCATCCACTCATCAACTGGTTAATATTTGGCTGTTAGGAATAATGCTGCTATGAAAATTTTTGTACAGGTTTTGTCTTAGCCATACTTTTTTTCTTGTTTTCAAACTCAGGAACCTGTAAAATTTGTGGATCTGCTTGGTGACCACGGGAAGCCTATCAGTCCTCTGTGGGAATTGGTTAAATGGTGTCTGGGTCTGTCAGTATACACCATCCCCTCCATTGGTATGTAAATTATCTCTCCTAGACTGGTTTAATATGTTTGGGAGAGAAAATAACATTCTAAAAAAAGTATTTTTTATAACTTTATTTTATTATAGAGATGTGAGGAACAAGTCAGGATTAGCTACTTAAGTAGTCTACGTGCATGTGAAGTTTGGGCCTCCCACTCGTCCTCACTTCCCATGGTTTAGGATCAGGTACCCTTTGTTTTGTTACATGTCCCCTCATCTCTCAATTAAGCGAGATTGCATTGTGACCAAGTTAGGAAGCACTCTTCAAGCACTGGTCCTACAAACTCAAAAGCCTCTGATGTTTTCTGTGTGCCCTATATTATTTCTTAGTATCTGACTGTAAATTTTAAATAACATTTTTAAATTTAGGGATAGGTCCATTAAAAGACATGTTTATGAGTTAACCTATCAAAATGTAAATTATTGCTCATGTAGAGTAAATTTAATTTAAGCAGCTTACAAATCAAATGATTGTGGTTTTGGACACTTGCTGCTGAACTAATTGCTTTTATTGTAAAAAGAAATTCTTATCCAGTCCCTAAGTGCTAGGTGTTAGACATTTGACATCTTCTTGCATGTTCTGTTCCTTTAAGCATCAAAGATAGTCTAATAGTATAGGTATTATTATTCTTTTATAGTGATAAATTGAGGCTAACATAAATTAGTTGACTCAAAACTGGAGTCTAATCCTAACTTTTCCAGCTTCTAGCATACTGTACCTCCACCCAGTTGCTTATATTGTCAGTGGTTATTTTTTTGTCATCTACAAAATGGGATTAATACAAGTATGCACTATTATATGGTTGGGTGAATTAAATAATATGTATTTTCTTGAATTTCTCCAGTTAAATGAGGTTATGCATCTAAAACATTGGAGATACAGCCCCACCATTCATGTGCTGGGAATTTCCCATTTATCAATTAAGATAGAAACACAGATCTTTGAACACAGTAAAGACACATGAAGTCTTTCAGCTGTGTTTATTATTGTTATCATTATCACATAGCTTTACTAATGAGGTATTTAATATCAGAAAGTGTTCTATTATACTTTCAATGGCTATTGTACCCTGAGAGCATCAGGAAAATAATTTTAAGGACAATATGCAATCAAAGCACTCATTTCCAAATATTTGTCAGCTACTTTTCTTTGAAAGAATTTTTGTGATAATCTAGTCACTAATATTCTATTTCTTGTGTTCAGCCATGAAAATTCAAGAAAGGTAATATATGAACATCAAGTCTTAAAACAGTGCCTGGGTTGTCTGACTCTAGCCCAATCCAGACAATTTAAATCATATTTTATCATCTCAAATAATATCAGGGCTTCATCTGAGCTGGAGAGAGAGCTGAAATATTATATGTCGAAATGGCCAGTGAAAGCAGCAAGCCAAAATAGAAGCGACAGTGTAGTCTTCAGTCACTTACTATGGTAGTACAGGAAAGAGGATAAAACTGGATGAAAAACTTGACTGCCCCTGTTTTATTTCCTTCATGAAACATTGCTCCAGATAGATTATCATCAACATGAGCATCTTCTTACTGTTGAAGAAACCCTAAGTAAAAGATTTCAATATTTTCATGGGCTCCAGGGCTGGGGTAGTGTGAGGGAGAGTGATTAGGAGTAGAAAAGTCTTGACCATTGAGTTGGAGTAAGGGAAAATGTCTTTAAGATTTCCCCCCACAAAAAAGCCTTAGCAGAGATGCCTGGAGAAGGTCTCTACCAAAATCTTCAGATAAAGTTAACTAGGAATGAAGCTGCCTGAGCTAGGAATGCAATATGCATAAGAACATGACTGGCCAGAAGAACCTGAATCTTGACTGTTTCACCATTAAAAAAACAGTAATACATTGACTGTCTATCATGTGTGGTTTGGGGAAGGCAGCTTTACCCTGTGAGGCCTACCAGGTAAAGCTGTTTTAATTGCCTATAGTTGGGCCTGAAAAATATATGTATGGTTTTTGGCCAAGAGCCAGACTCTCCAGATAAGAATATCCTAAACTATCAAACTATCACTATAATTATATACATCAAGATGTGCACTGTAGCAAGATTTACAATAACAAAATATTAGAAACATCTGAAATGTATAACAATAGGGAAATAAGTGGTAGATTATATAAAGGGTGAAATTGTATGTAGTAATTAAAGCCAAGTTTATGAAGCTGTATTAATGATATAGAAATTTGTGTATGTTACAATAAGTGGAAAAAGTAGAAAGTTTAGCATATGAAATCAGCTCTATGTCATAAAATATTTGTATAGGTACATTAACTAAGTGTAATAGCATGCTTACAATGATTTCTCTTGCCCATTGTATTTCTGTGTGAATTTTTAATTGTATTTTAACACCATAGTCGGAAACTGCCAGGAGAGGGAGTGGTGGGGGGGGAAGGGGGGGTCACACTTCATCATTAAGTGTATCTGATCTCAAACCAGATGATGTGGGGACCAAAGTGAGGCCCAAACTTTACCTGTTCAATGATCATTTGTATGCCTAACCCTGAATTGTACTCCACATCTTTAAAATTAAAGATAAATAAATAAATAAATACAAGAATAAAAAATAAATGAATAGATAAAATATAATAATTTCTAAAAAAAGAAATTTGTCTTATGTTCTATGTGATTTATGTGCTCCTTTAAAAATGGGGAAAATAAACTTCATGTTTAAAATAAGTAAACTTTATTTTTAATAAATAAATAATATTAAATACTAAATATTCTAAGATTTATTAAGTGCATATAATGTGTACTTAACTAATGTGCAAAGTAAGAATACATATGTATATGTTTATGATCTTTCAAATAAAATAATTAAAAACATGGAGATATATTTAATAGAAGCTTCTAAAAATATAGTATAATTTTATTATAAAGTTTTGCTAAATGTTTTTTCCCTGAAGATATTTATTACAGTATTTAAAATTTGAAAACATTCTACATATCCCCAAATCATGGACTAGTTAAAGAAAATAATTGTGGTACATTTCTACTCTTATAACATTATGCAGTCATAATATAAAATATGCCTATAATGTGTTTTTAATGATGTGAAAAATCATCATGATATAATATGCTATGGGAGAGGCTAGAAACTTTATATACAGCATTGATTTAAAAAATCTAGAAGGAGTTAACAGTAAATTATCAACAATATATGGTAAAGTTTTAAGGTTTTCTTTTTCATCACTTTCTTACTTTTTAAATGTTCTATAATGAACACTTATTTGAATAAATAAAGATAAATAACGCTAGGATTTAAAATGGATATTTTAACCTTAACTTGATATATCATTGTATAGGGCTGGCTTTGTTGGAAGAAAAGCTCAAATATAACAATGAAAAATACAAAAAGTTTAAAGCAGTGGAAGAATGCCTGCATAAAGAGCTGGTGGAAATGCTAGGCAATGATGGTGTGTTTTTATATCCCTCGCATCCCACAGTGGCGCCCAAGCATCATGTTCCTCTAACAAGGCCTTTCAACTTCGCTTACACAGGTACTTAATTGTACTTCTTGCATCCTGTAATCTTAAAGATCTTAAAGAAATAGAGATGTTTCCAAGAAAAGCATAATTTTGTTGGTTGTTGAACACGTTTCAAGCATGCAGGTAAAAATTCTGTTATTGACAAATGAAAAGCAAACAGTTGTTAATGTCCTATGTGGAAGATACTTTCCCAATATCTTGTCTTGCCACAAGAACCCTGTAAGTGTGTATCATTATTCACATTTTACAGAACTAAGCTTCAGTGTAGTGATTTGTTTTAAATCACACAGTGTGATCTTATTAAATCCAAAGACTGCTGTGGCTGCTCTGATACATATTAAAGTCAAGTTAACCTTTTTTCCGAGGATCTGGGTCTTCCCAGTAGATATTTCTTTAAGGGACTATTCACTTGCCTTAGCTATCATCCTTTCTGAGTGATTCATTCTATTGTTAACCAAACTAATTTTCTTTAGCTGTTTTAGGAGTTATGGAGGCACTGTGGTCATGTGAGGTATAAAGTGTTCTAGACACATACAAGTTCCTTTTCTATGGTTTCTATAGGTTCTTTTCCAGGGAACCATACTACTCTATGAGATGAAAATAGAAGTGTCTTCATCAAATACACATCCCCACTCAAGAAACCTGTGGTCCAATTAAACTTGGAATTTGGAGCCCTCTGTATTTGAGTTCTTATCTTTGGCTCTGTCACTTTCTACTTGGGCATCCTGGAGCAAGACAATCATTCTGAACCCATTTCTTTACCCAGGGAGTCAAAGTAACCTATGCTTTGGAGTGTTGCACTCATGATTAAATGAAATAGTGCCTGTAAATTAATTAACTTAAGGTTTATAAAGAATGGGGGAAAGAGTACCAAACAGTTTATATCCTTCATTTTCCCATTCTTACTCTGTTCTTTAAAGTTGGTCACTTACCTCTAATTTTTTATGTCTTTCAAATAAGTTTCTGCCTGCATTGCCCTAAGTTTCCATCACCCAGTTACTCAGGTTCTGAGGATAGGGAAATACTTGATTCTATAGGAGAGAACCCAAGGAGAAAGTTAGTGGTTACAGTTTTGGGGGGACATTATTCTCAGCTTGAAATTTTTCACAGTTTGCAACTTTTCCCTTTAATTTAACCCTAAACACGTAAAAGTGTGCCCATCACAAGCTAAGTGATGTTTCAGGTGTTATTGATACAAGATCCATGATGGATGTTGGTTGCAATTTGTCAAGTATCTAATATATGCCAGATACTACAAGTTAGAAATGCTATACATCATGACATTTAAGTTTTCCCAAAAGTGTTCATAGTAGGTGCAGCTATCATTGTGTAAAAGATGAGGAAAATTGCTTTTTTCAGCCTGTGCAATATAGAGAGACCTTGTCTCTACAAAATTCTTTTAAAAATTAGCTCCATATGGTGACGAACACCTGTAGTTTCAGCTACTCAAAAGGTTGAGATGGGAGGATCTCCTGAACCTGGGTGGTCGACAATGAGGTGAGCCATGATCATGCCACTGTACTTCAGCCTGGATGACAGAGTGAGACCCTGAAAAAAAAAAAGATGAGAAAACGAATGGCTTAAAAAGTGCCTTGAGCATGAGAATCAGGAATGGAATTCAACTGTATTCTATCTGATTTCAAAGCTAATATAATTTTTACTACATGCATGGGTTGATAATATTCAGTCCTGTTTTTCTTTTATCTTCACTGAAGCTAAAACCTTACCTGGCTTGAAGGACATTTTGTCAAAAATGTAGAATTTTTAGATGCCAAATAAGGGGTTTTTCCTACTTAGTAATACCCTTCTCAGTTTGTCAAGCATGTATAAGTGTCTTATGTTTGTCTCATACTTACAAGATGAGTACATTAAACTAGATATTTAATTTTTAAGCTTTTTTTATGGCTGAAAATGCTGTATATATTTTCCAGGATGATACAAAGGATTTAATGTAATAGTGTGTGTAAATTGCTTTAAAGCATTAAGAATATTGATAACAATGTCATTGTTTGCACATGTATATGTTTATGTTTACATTAATGTAGTTAATATTAATAGCTTTATTTTACCTAGTAATATTAGCTCTATATATTTTCCTTGCTTTATCTATTCCAGGAAATGTTCTGAGTTTTACATGCCTCATCTAATGTTATGCAACAGTCCTATATAAAGGAGAAACTATTATTATCCTCATTTAACAGAAAAAGAATTCAGGCACAAAGAAGTTCAGATACACTTTCAAAATCACATAGCTAAGGTTGTATTGGAACTGGGAATTGAACCTAGGCTCCCTGATCTCAGAGGAAGTGAGCTAGTTCACTACATAGAGGAGGAAATAAGAGATTAGAAGTGTCACTCAGCTATAAAATGAATGGATAAGCATTTAAACCTAGGTCTGTTTGACTACAAATCCTATTATTCTTCACTCTCTCCTTGTTCTTCCTCCTTGCTTGGTGTTTAGTAAGCCATACCACCTTCTTGTACTTTGCTCCATTGGCACTCTATAGTGAGAATAAATGTATTATTTATTAATAGCTATATTTAATGAATATATTAATGGACCAGTCTATATGCACTTATTGCAGACCAATCTATGTGCCCTGGGGTTAGAGTGATGAATAAAACACATTACTTGCTCCCAGGGAGCTGCCAGATTAGTAAAAGAAATATAACCAAAAGTTTCAATAGAAGAAAGCAAATGCATTGCAAAATAAGACTTTCTGAAGAAGGGAGCACCTGATCTGGATCCTGAAGAAGGCATAAAAATTACCCACTTGGAGGGAGTTGAGTAATGGGCACAATGGTTCAGGCAGTAGGAACACTATAAGCCATGGTATTGAGAAGCCACATCAGGAGCATTGTGGATGGAGTAGAAGCATAACACTAATTGGGGAGTGTCAATTTTTAATGGAAAAGTGAGGGGAAAGACATAAGTTTGGAGGGGTAATTAGATCATGAAGAAACTTAGCAGCCATGATAAAAACGGTAACAAACATATATGCTACCTGTCCTGAAACTCTGACATTTTCCTTTATTTGCATAGCATAACTGGAATAACACCGCAATTAAAGAGAACAATTTAGCCTACAGACTCAGGATATTTTCTTAGCCTTATTCCATTTTCTGGTAACATAGAATTAATATTCTCTACTAAGTCTTATCTCAAATGCATAATTTACAGTTTTCTTCCACTTTGGCCTTACCATTCTTATCATATAACACGTACACGCCAAAATAACTGGGAGGGGGAATACCAGAAAAGATGAAAGAAAACAGCTTATAAAAGTGGCCTTCTAGTGGCTTTCCCTTCTCACTGCAATTTAGGTCAGGGGTCTGTATTCAAAAATCTCTTGGGCTATATTCTGAAGTGAGCAGAATTGGCTGTTCAATATTTTAAAGATATAATCTGGGAAACCAGCTGATCTTGGTGTCATGAATGTTGCTCAGAATTTCTGTGATCTTCACAGTGTACAGCATCAAAGTGGATCTCAAGATTTTATATATCAGGTGTGGCGAAAGCATAACACATCATCTTCGATGGTCCCTCTTATACCCATGACAGCCACTAATAATTGATTATTGCATTATTTTCCTCTGAGAACAAATTGAACTTGATATTTCAGCACGGTGGACTTCTCACCAGTTAATATAAGCTAGGCACGCAAGATAAAACTTCCATGCATTCTAATCATAGATCCCACATAACAAACTACCCTACTATATTGTAAGTTTTATAAGGGATGTGGTCTGTGCCTATCTTTTCACTTGTGCAATCCTCATTGACTAGAACTGCATTGTTGCACATAGTAGGTTCATAATTACTTTTTGTTAAACAAACATGCAAATAAATATGGAAATAAAAATATAAATGAATAAGAATGGACTTCCCAGAATTCCTGAGTAAGAAGCTCATCAAATCCTTTCTCCAACAAGTCAGCAATAAAATTGGAAAAAATATAAAAAACCAATCATTTTAAGTCTGAAAATTGATTTTAAAAAGGCATATAATACATTGAGAGCACTTATTAAAGAAAAAAACAATTCCCAATAAGAACAGTGGAAGCCTATGGTATTTAAGTTGGAGTCTGTTTCCACCTTCCTCTTCTCACATATGACTTTGAAATACTGGGTGAAGCAAACCAGACCTTAAAGACTAATAACTGTTACTCTTTCCAGACTCTTGTTGCATACGTTTAATTGTGAGCAAGTAGAGGAAATGGATAGATCCAACAGCTGTCATACCCTGCAGCACCTTATTTTGGTTGTTCTAAACAAGTCATGGCAAGTCATAAGTTGCAACTCTTCAGCTCTGCCTGAGGAAAGCTGATTTTACATGGAGCAGAATATGAATGATCCCAGTTGCAGAAAATCAGTGAAAGCTAAGATTTCTGTGATACTAGTAGAGCCACATCAAGCAACAAAGTGGCCAGAAATTTAACAGACAGACTAGATAAAGAAACACCCAGAGAGGATGCTGCTAAGATCATATTTATGCTTGATAATCAGAAAGGCTGTATGCATGTGCAAAGCTGCACTTCTCAAATGAAACCAGAGAAAGCAATAGTCCCTGAATGAAGTGAGGGGCAGATCTGTAAACCTCCTAAACTTTGAAAGCATGTTCAAAATAATACATAGATCCAACACCTACAGGTAAAAGATTTACTGCCTGAAGGGGTTTAAAAACATTCTCTGATCAATTACTAGGTTATCACTATGCTATGCTGTCCTGGAAACAACTCATAGAAAACCAAGCTTAAAATTAAAAACAAGAAAAACGAAACTGGAGCAGTGACATCAGAAGGCTGCATCCCATAGGTGAAAAGCATTGCGCAGAAGTAGTCCAGGAACTCATTAGACAAGCAAAACCCAGCAACAACATGCCTCAGAGGCAAAGATGAATCAAAATCAAGTGCTGATGAAATATTCCTCCTAAAGTGTCTAGTTTTCAGCAAAAATATCTGTCATGCAAGAAAAACAAGAAAGTGTCACTCATGTACAAGAATAGCAGCAACAAAAGCAGGCAATATAAACTTTTTTTAAATGTTGAACTTAGAAGCTAAAGAAATAAATGCAGCCATTTTAAATATATTTAAACAATCAAAGGAAATCATGTTTAATTTAAAAATGGTGAGATGACACTTTTTTATCAAATAGAGAATATTGAAAAAGCAATCAAAATTATTTAAAAGAAAAAAGAAAAAAATGATGGTGTTAAAATTGCCTTAACAGAAATAAAAAAAATATTTAGGGAAGCTCAACATTAGATTTCAACTGGAAGAAAAAAGAGGAAAGAATCAACTAACTTAAAATTGATCAGTAAGCTTTATTTAATTTAATGAACAGAGAGAAAAACAAATGAAAAATGAACTAAGCCTCAGGGACTTTTGTGACATCATGAAGCATACCAGCATATGCATAATGAGAGTACCAGAAGAGGAGAATAAGAGAAGTGGCACAGGAAAAAAAATTGAAAGAATTATAAATAAAAACATTCTCATTTTGATGGAACAAACAAACTTAAAGCAGGATAAACACAGATACCCACCCCTAAGTGAATGGCAAAAATAGAAAAAAATAAAACAAATACTATTCATCATTTAGGAGAAAATTGCAGTAACATTGATAGATGACTTACCATGAGAACCATGAAACCCATAAGGCAGTGGGATGACACTTCTTAAATATAGGAGACAAACACTGCCAACCTACACTCTTATATCCCACAAAACACCTTTTAAAAGTAAAGGCAAGGCTGGGTGTGGTGGCTCAAGCCTGTTATCCCAGCACTTTTGGAGGCCAACGTGAGAGGAATGCCTCAACTCAGGGGCTCAAGACCAGCCAGAGCAACTAGGTGAGACCTTGTCTCTATAATAAAAAATAAAATAGCCTGGCATGGTAGCGCGTGCCTGTAGTTCGGGATACTTGGAAGACTGAGGAGGAAGGATCACCTGAGCCTAACAGGTTGAGGCTGCAGTGGCCATGAGCGTGCCACTGCACTCCAGCCTGGGCAACAGAGTGAGAGTCTGACTCAAAAAAAATAAATAAATAAAAAGTGATAGCAAAATAAAGACATTTCCAGAAAAACAAAACTAAAAGAGAATTTGCTACCAGACTAAACTTAACAAGAATACTGCAGGAAGTTCCTCTAGCTGAAAGCAAATTACACCAGACAATAATTCAAATTTGTATTAAAAAAAAAAAAAAACCAAGGAGCTCTAATAAAGGTAATTACAAAAGACAGTATAATGGTATATTTCTTCTGCTTTCTTTTTTGATTTAAAAATTCTATTGCCGAAAAGGTAATTAGATAATGTTATTGTTGGAATTATATAGAATTGTAATTATATGACAACAATAGCACAAAGGAGTGAAGAGGGACTAAAGCTACACTGGAGCAAGGAAATTATACCTAACCATAGCTCAATTCCAGAGGAAAAGTGAAGACTACTGGAAACACTAAGTAGGTTAATATAAAAGACTATACAAATGTATTTTTCTCTTTTCTTAGCCATATAGATGCACATACATGTGTGTGTGAGTATATACACAAACATACAAACATTATGTAAAGCAAAAACTATAACACTGTATTGTTGTGAGATATACATATATATGACTATAATAACAAAGAAAGGGAGCAGGGAATGGAGCTATATTGGAGCAAAGCTTCTGTATTTTATTGTAATTAAGTTCATTTCAAACTGAAATAAAGTTGATGAGTTAAGGTGGATATTTTATCTGTAAATCAGTCACTGAAAATACATTGAAAATACAGTTTAAAAATATAGTTTAAAGGCCGGGCTCAGCCTGTAATCCCAGCACTTTGGGAGGCCGAGGCGAGTGGATTGCCTGAGCCCGCAGGTTCAAGACCAGCCCCCGTAACTTGGAGAGACCTTGTCTCTACAACAAGTAAAAAATTAATCAGGCGTGGTAGTGCACGCCTGTAGTTCCGGCTCCTTGGAAGACTGAGGCAGAAGGATCTCTGGAGTCCAGCAAGTCGACGCTGGGGTGGCCATGAGCGTGACACGGCCCTTCAGCCTAGGCGATGGAGTGAGACTCCAACTAAAAAAAAAAAAAAAAAAATTAGTTTAAAAAAATTAAAGCTGGGCTCAGTGACTCAGCCTGTAATCCCGCGCCTTTGGGAGGCTGAGGTGAGTGGATTGCCTGAGCCCGCGGGTTCGAAACCCACCAGGGCAGCGAGAACTCGTCTCTACAATAAATCAAAAAATCAGCTGGGCGTGGTAGCATGCCTGTAATTCTGGCTACTTGGAAGGCTGAGGCGGAAGGATCGCCGGAGCCCAGCAGGTCGAGGCTGCGGTGGCCAGGAGCGGCCACTGCACTCCAGTCTGGATGACAGAGTGAGACTCCAACTCAAAAAAAAAGAAAAGAAATTAAAATGAGACATTAAAAGCCCTACTTATCACAAAAGGCAGTTAAAGAGTAACAGAAAAAGAAAAACATGATGCATATAGAAAACATGTAGCAAAATAAGGATGTAAATACATTTAAATTATAACTTAGAATGTAAATGGAAGCCGGGCTCAGTGGCTCAGCCTGTAATCCTGTGCTTTGGGAGGCTGAGGTGAGTGGATTGCCTGAGCCCGCGGGTTCGAGACCCACCTGGGCAACTTGGTGAGCCCTCATCTTTACAATAAATCAAAAAACTAGCTGGGCATGGTAGCGCACGCCTGTAATTCCAGCTACTTGGAAGGCTGAGGTGGAAGGATTGCTGGAGCCCCAGCAGGTCGATCGCTGGAGCCCCTTCTGGCCACTGCACTCCAGTCTGGGTGGCAGAGTGAGACTCCCAACTCAAAAAAATAAAATAAAATAAAATAAAAGAATGTAAATGGAATAAACACTTCAATCAAAAGGCAAAAATGCCAGGTTAGATACAAAAAAACCCAAAGTCCAACTATATGCTATGTACAAAAGACACACAAGATTCAATGATAAAAATAAACTGAAACTAGCAGGATCAGAAAATATCTATACTATTATTATTTTTCCCAGTTCAGGTTTTTGAAAGAACGCTGAAGACTCCGCAGAGTATGTACACATAAGGCTTTTACTGAAAAGCAAAGAATGTGATGCAGTGAACGACAAAGAATGCAGGCAGCCACCAAGAGTCAAAAAAGAATGGAGACAACCATTAGGATATAAAAAAGATTTTACAATGCAAGTTCCCCATGCACCCTATTCACACACTCGCACACAGATTCTGCTGTATTCCAGCTTTAATCGCCTAGATTTGTACAAGGTATCTTGGCTTATAGAGGGCTCAGAGATCAACTGTCAAGAGTTGATTTTGTTTCTACTGTTTAAGTAACTTTAGCCAGACAATTAAGATAGGCTTGCCAGACTACTTAGTTCAGTTGCAAACCATTATTAAAGAAATTTACTCTAAGATTTCCCAGGACATTCTGGACCTTAAACAGTCTGTTATAAATTTTATCCTTTTTATCTTGGCCATGAGATAGAAAACAAGACATCCAGATAACCCCAGTTATAATGATACAGTATTTCCAAATCAGGTGTCAATCAATACTATTTTTACACCTTCCAAACATCAATGGTAAAAGAGTTTCAGTAGGCATATTAACAACAGAAAAAAAAATACTTTCATGCAAAAAAATACCGCAAACAGAAAGGAAGATTTTACAATAATAAAAGGATCATAAAAAGAAGACACAACAATTATAAATAAATGTGGAGACGTGATGTCGGAAAGTTGGTGAAATAAGAGGTCCCAGCTCTCATCCCTTTAAAGAAACACCAATTTAATAGCCATGGATAAAAGACATGTTATAAGGGCTCTAGAATCTGAGAGATTACAGCACAACAGTGAAACAAAAAACATGAAAAGCTACATTGAACAGGATAGGAACACTTTTGCTTTATGCATATCACCCCTTTACCAAGCCAACACCACAAAGCGAAGAAACAGACCTTTGGTCTGTAGATTCTTGTAGAAGGAGAGACAATAAAGTGAACCTCTAGCTATCCCACCATTTCAAGGAACTACATGAGTGGACTGCTTGTGTTCAACCCCACCATGAGCACTGAGGGGATTATGTCAGGGTATCTGAGAACACAGAAAAGACATGGGGGATATCAAGAATTAGTGCAGGTATTTCTACAGCAGGCTCATCTGCCTATAAACCTCAGCACCAGGCCTGCCCACCTATGGTCCTCAGACTGAGACCTGACTGCCCATGGTCACTGGCAACAGGTCTGCCTGTTAACAGAACCCAGCAGCAGGCCTACTCACCAACAGGTGCAGGCTGCAGGCCTACTCATGGACCCAGAAGCAGACCCACCTAAAACCCTACCAGCCTGCTCACCTAGAATCTCTGACTATGCTAACGTGAAAGTTTTTTTGTGTGTGTGAAAAATACGATGGGGTTGAAAAATTCAATAGAGAGATTCAACAGCAGACTATATTAAGCAAAATAAAGAATCAGGGGAAATAAATGTCAATTAAAATTATCCAGTTAAAGAACAAAAAGGAAAAAACAATGAATAAGAATAAACAAAGTCTATGGAACTTAAGGAGCATTATCAAGCAAAGACATAGGTGCACTTTATAAGTCCAATAAAAGAGGAAATAAAATAGAGAGCCAAAGTGTTTCCTCAGGCTTGAGAAAGTTTATTGTTCATCTTTCTCTCAGCTTCCGGATACTGTCTAGTTAGAAGCCTGACCCTCAGCCAGCAGCTAAAAAAGTGTACAAATAAAGCCTTTCAAGGGAGGAGCTGGAAGATGGACTGATTGTAGGGCCTATGGCCACTGGATATGCTCACTTACCCATTCAGAACCAACTTGCTGCTCTCTACACTCCAGGGAAACTTGCAAACGCTGAGTCCCAACTGTGGGGATCATAAAAGTTTGCACACTGCAAATGTGTTCCAAACCCTTTACTCTTCATGAAGAAGATGAAAGTTGGTGATTTCCTTCCAATTGTAAAGTGCTGTGCTCAGAATGAGGTCTGTGTGATTCTACTTTCCTTACCTGTTTCAATATGAACATTTTCTCAGTTGCTCAGTATGCAGGAGTCTCTCAGTTAGTTTATGACTTTTGATTGGAAGGAATTGATCTGAGTGTAAATGTTTATTTGGTGCATTTATTGGAGGAGAGAGAGTCAGATGTTTTTCCCACCATGTTGTTGATTTTCAAAAGTTGGTTCTTTGAAAACAAAACAAAAATAACTGACAAATGAGATAGACCACTAAGTATGATTGTCTTCAACTTCGTCCAATTTGCTATGAAGTCCATGAATTTGCAGACAATCATACTTAGTGGTCTGTCACAGAAACAAAGAGCTAAATTCCACATGTTTTTACTCAAAAGTGGGACCTGAACATTAATCATGGTAGCACAAGGGAAGGATCCGCGTGGCAGGACACTGCCATGGGAGGGAGGAAGAGCATGCAACAACACAGAAAATACCTGGTCCTAAACCAGGAGAAGTGAGGACCAGTTGGAGGCCCAAACTTCACCTGCACATAGATTACTTATGTACCTAATCCTGACTTGTACCTCACATCTTTTTAATAAAGTGAAAAAAAAAAACTGACAATCATTTAGCTTCCCTGATCAAGACAAAAAGAAAAAAGAAACAAAAAAAGAAAAACACAAATCAAGATAAATGGGGGACATTATTGCCAAACTTAATTCTTAAAAAAAGTGTAAAGAAATGTCATATACAAGTATATACCAAAACGTTAGAAAACGAAGATGAAACAAAAATTATTTCAATGTCACAAACTGCCGAAACTGACTAGAGAAAAGATAGAAAACCTATACCAAGTTAAAAGATTTAATTAGTAATTTTAGAGCTTTGCATAAACAAAATTTTGATTCGGATTACTTCACTGGTAAATTCTACAAAATATTGAAATAATTAATGCTAATCTTTCACAAACTCTTTTACAAAAAAAAGATAAAACCCTTTTGAATTTATTCTATCTGGTCAATATGGTCAGTAATAAAGTATTCCTTTCCTCCCTTTCTTTCTTACTTTCTCCTATGAGGCCAGTAACTGACAACAATGCTAGATAAATGCATTAAAAACCCCACAAATCAATATCCCTTCTTGATATAGATGAAAAAAAATGATAAACACTATATTAGCAAACAAAATGTAGCAAGATAAAAAGAATTATACATGAAGACAAATAGGATTAGTTTTAGGAATGTAAAATTGTTTTAGCAAGCAATAATCATTTAATGTAATATACCATACTATTAAAGTAAAGAACATAAAAATCCTCAATTTACATACAAAAATATTTAAAAATTCAACATCCATTCATGGCTTAAAAAAAAATTTTTAAAAAACTAGAAATAGAAGAGGACATCCTCCACTTAATAAAGATAGTATACAATAACAAACCAAAACAACAACAAAAGAATGAAGCTACTTTCATACTTAATAGTGAAGTCATTTTTTTCCTTAGAAAAATCTGGAACAAGACAAGGATGCCCATTCTCCTATATTTTAACCAACTGTATTTGACATTGTACTGGAAGTTCTAGTGAGTGCAATTAATTAAGGAAAGTGAAATAAAAGGCATCCAGATTTTTAAAAGAGTAAAATGGTCTTTATTTACTAAATGCATGATTAGTATGCACAAAATTCTAAAGAATTTTTTAAATGTTAGATTTATGGTTACGCATGCATGTTTGCTACATGGACGTATTGGGTAGAGATGGAGATTGGGTCTCAGGATGCCCATTCCGCAAATACATGAACATTGTGCTCCATAAGTAGTTTCTGAACCCTAACTTGCCTCCCCTCCTCCCTTATTTGTGTCCCCAGTGCCTATTATTTTCATCTTTGTGATCAATTAGCTCTCATATATGAGTGAGAACATGCGGTGCTTGGTTTTCTGTTTCTGAGTTAGTTCACTCCATCCGTATTTCTGCAAAGGCCATTATTTCATTCTCTTTTATGGCTGTGTAGTATTCCATCAAGTATATATACCACATTTTCTTTATCCAATCAATTGTGTGTGGGCACATAGTTTAGTTTTGTGATTTCATTATTGTGAATAATGTTGCAATACATATGAGTACAGGTATTTTTTAAAAATATAATGATTTCTTTCCCTTTGAGTAGATCCCTAGTAGTGGAATTGCTGGACCCAATAGTAATTCTAGAAATCTCCTTATTGTTTTCCATAGAGGTTGAACTAGTTTAAAATCCCACCAACAGTGGATGAATGTCTCTTTTCTCTGCAACCACACCAACATCTGTTGTTCTTTGAATTTCTCATAATAACCAGTAAATAATTTTTAAACATGCTTAAACTAGTTCAGCAAACTCATAAAATAAAAGGTAAGTGTACAAAATTCAATTGTATTTTTATACAAGCCAACAAAATATGAACACAAAATTAAGGCATTTTCATTCATAATAGCAGCAAAAATGGTAAAATACTTAGGAATAAATTTAACAAAAGAGGTTTCTACAAAATACAGTCTACACATTCAATGTAATGTCCATCAAATTATCAACATCATTTTTTCACAGACCTGGAAACAATACAGAAATTTATATAAAAATGGAAAAGATCACAAATAGCCTAAGCAATCTTCAGAAAAAGGAACAAAGCTGGAGGTATCACATTTCCAAACTTCAAACTTTATTATAAGGCACAGTAACAAAGATGACATGGTATTGGTACAGGAATAGGCACATAGACCAGTGGAACAGAACAGAGATTCTGAAAGTAAAAACACAGTCCCTCAACAAGCTCATCTTTGACAAAGCCATCAATAATAACCATTGGGGAAAGGAGACCATATTTAGCAAATGGTGTTGGGAAAACTGACTAGCCACATGCAGAATAATGAAACTGGACCCCTCCTATCACCATGTTAAAAAAAATCAACTCAAAATGGATCAAGGACCTATACGTAAAACCTCAAACTATAAAAATCCAGGAAGAAAACATAGTTAACACTCGTCTGGAAATCATAGTAGTCAATGAGTTCATGACCTAGTCTCCAAAAGCAAATGCTATAAGCTTAAATAGACAGGTGGGATCCCATCAAATTAAAAAGAAGCCATCAAGAGAGTAAAGAAACAACCCATGGAAGGGGAAAAAATATTTGCAAGTTATGCATCTAAAAAGATTAAGTTATGCATCTGACAGGATCTGCAAGGAACTCAAACTGAATTTTTAAAAAATTAAAAATGGGCAAAGGACATGAACAGACACTTCGCAAAGGAAAAAAGATAACAGCCAACAGACAGATGAAAAAAATGTTCAGCTTTGCTAATCATCAGAGAAATGCAAATGAAAACGATAATGAGATAACACTTAACTCTCATAAGGATGTGTATCACTAATAACTCAAAAAATAACAGGTACTGGTATGGCTGTGGAGAAAAGGGAACTCTTCAACACTGTTGGTGGAAATGTAAGCTAGTTCAACTTCTATGGAAAGCAATGTGGCAATTTCTAAAAAATAAAATAAAAGTTGAATTTCCATACTATCCAGCAATTCTTCTTCTTGGAATATACCCAGAGAATCAAAAAGACACGTGAACACACATGTTTATTGCAGCACTATTCATAACAGCACAAATATGCGACCAACTCTGTTGCCCATCAAGAGTGGACTGGATAAAGAAAATGTGGTACATATACATGATGGACTATTACACAGCCATGAAGAAGAAGAAAATCAGAGCCTTCACAGCAACTTGGATGCAGTTGGATACCATGATACTTAAGTGAACTATCACAGGAACAACTGAATACTGCATGTTCTCACTCATAAGCGGGCCCTGAACACTATTCACATTAGCACAAGGGTGGGATTGGTAGTCTCTGATCAGGGGAGGAAAGGAGGGAGGAAAGAGGGAGGAGAACATATGACAACACAATGAGTACTTAGTCAACAACCAGGGGAAGTGAGGGCTAGCTAGAAGCCCATACTTCACCTGCATGCAACCTACTTATGTAGCAAATCATCACTTGTACCCCACAATTCTAAAATAAAATATAAAAAGAAAGCATTTCTGAAAATAATTAATGAAGACCTAAATAAATGGAAAGATATCTCATAATTATGAATCAGAAGGTTTAATATTAATATTGCAATGATTCTCAAATTGATCTAAAGTTTCAATGCAATCTTTATGAAAACTTACTTGTTCTTCTTTCAAATATTAAGTTGTCCCCAAAATTTGTATTGAAATGCAATGCAATGAACCCAAAGTAGCCAAAACAATCTTGAAAGGAAATGAACTATCTATAAAGCTAGAGTAACTAACAAAGTTTGATACTGGCATGAGGATAGATAGACATATAGATCAATATTATATAAAGTATATAATTGAGAATACAGAAATAAATTCCTTACATTTATATTCAGTTTATTTTAAAATTGATATTATTTTATCTGACTAGTTATGAGTCAGTTAGACTGCTTATATTCATGCAGTATGATAATTTCATATATATACAATGTGAAATGACTAATTCAAGCTAATTAATGTATTAATTACCTCACTTATTTCATTGTGGTGAGACATATGAAATTTGTCCTCTTATTTGGGAATACAGAATACTTACTGAATATATTCATATTGCTGTACAATAGTTCTCAAACTTATCCCTGTTGTCTATCTGAAACTTTACATCATTTGACCAACAATTCCTCATTCTTTTCCTCACCTTTTCCCCCAATGCCTGGTAACTATTATTCTACTTTCATGACTTCAGTGGTTTTTGATCCCACATGTGAGTGAGATTATGTGGTATTTGTCTTTTTGTGTGTGTGGTTTACCTAATTTAATGTAATGTCTTCTAGATTCATTCATGTTGCCTCAAATGGTAGCATTTTCTACCTTTTCAAGGCTAAATAGTATTCCGTCGTGTACATATAACACATTTCTTTAATTCATGAATGCTTAAGTTGTGAGTAGTGCTGTAACGAACATGAAAGTGAAGATATCTGTTTGGCATACTAATTTCAATTTTTGTTGAGTATATACCCAGTAGTGAGATTGTTGGTCTATGTAGAAATTCTATTCTATTTTTTTGAGGAACCTCATTAATTAATAAAATAACCTTATTAATTTACATTACAGCCAAGAGAGTGCATACTAATCTTTTTCCACATCCTTGCCATTACTTTTCTTTCATGTTTTTGCTAATAGCCATTTGAAAAGATGTGAGGTGACAGCTAATTGTAATTTTAATTTATGTTTCCCTAATGACTAGTAACACTGAGCATTTTTGCATTAACCTGTTGGTTTGTTGTATGTCTTTTTGGGAATTTTTAAAAACCCTTTACCCATTTTTTAATTGGGTTATTTTCTTTTTGCTGTTCAGTTGTTTGAATTCTGTATTGTCTTCTATTGTCTTTTTACTTTGTTGTTTCCCTTACTGTGAAGAAACCTTTAGCTTAATGCAATCTCATTTGACAATTTTTGCTTTGGTCACCAGCCCTTTTCAGATAATATTAAAAATCTACCATTGCCTAAACTAGTATAGTGTAACATTTTCCTATGATTTCTGATATTTTTACCATTTAAGTTCCTATATTTAAGTCATTAATCCATTTTGAATTAATTGTTGTACATACTGTGACATGAGGATCAAATTTAATTTTTCTTCATGTGGATATCCAGTTGTTCCAGCACCATTTATTGAAGAGACTGTTATTTCTACATTGTTTGTTCTTGGCAACTTTATAAAAAATTAATTAACCATAAATGTGTAGGCTTATTTCTAGTCTCTCTATTATGTTCATTCATCTATGTGTCTGTTTTTATACCAGTATCATGCTCTTTTTGTTACTATTGATTTATAAGATATTTTGAAATCAACAAGTGTAATTTCAGAAAGATTTTCATCTTTTCTTTCTTTCTTTTTTTTTTTTTTTTTTGCCTAATATTGTTTTGGCTATTTGGAGTGTTTTATGGTTTCATATAAATTTAAGAACTTTTTTCTTTTTCTTCAAAAACTATAATTGTAATTTTGTTAGGAATTACATTAACTGCATAGATTGCTTGGGTGATATGGGCATTTCAACAATATTAATTCTTAGAGTCCATTAATACAGAATATGTTTTTGTTTGTGTTACTCAAAGTTCTTTTATCAGTATTGAATAGTTTTTGGCATACCCTTCGTTCACTCCCTTGGTTAAATTTACTAAATAATTTTTGTAACTATTGAAAATGGGTTTGGGCTGGGCTCGGTCGCTCAGCCTGTAATCCCGCGCTTTGGGAGGCGGAGGTGAGTGAATTGCCTGAGCCCGCGGGTTCGAGAACCGCCTGGGCATCTTTGCCAGACCTCATCTCTACAAAAAAAAAAAAAAACAAATTAGCCGGGCGTGGTAGCGCGCGCCCGTAGTTCCAGCTACTTGGAAGGCTGAGGCGGAAGGATCGCCGGAGCCCAGCAGGTCTAGGCTGCGGTGACTGGGAGCGGCCACTGCACTCCAGTCTGGGCGACTGAGTGAGACTCCAACTCAAAACAAAACAAAACAAAACAAAAAAAGACCTGTAATCCCGCGCCTTTGGGAGGCTGAGATGAGTGGATTGCCTGAGCCCGCGGGTTCGAGACACGCCTGGGCAGCGAGACCTCCTCACTACAATAAATCAAAAAATCAGCCGGGCGTGGTAGCGCAGGCCTGTAATTCCGGCTACTTGGAAGGCTGAGGTGGAAGGATCGCGGAGCCCAGCAGGTCGAGGCTGCGGTGGCCGGCAGCGGCCACTGCACTCCAGACTGGGCGACAGAGTAAGACTCCAACTCAAAAAAAAAAAAAAAAAGAAAAAGAAAAAGAAAAAAGAAAACGGGTTTGGTTTTCTAATTTCCTTTTTTGATAGTTTGTTATCAGGATATAGAAATACTACTTATTTTATGTGTTGAATTTTGTATCTTACACATATATTGAATTTATCTATCAGTTCTAACAGCTTTTTTGTTGAAGTATATAAGATTCTCTCTATATAAGATCATTCTATCAACTATCAGAGATAATTACATTTCTTCCTTTCCTATGAGGGTGCCTTTATTTATGTATTTATTTTTTGCTTGTTGCTTTAGCCAAGACTTTTAATAATATTGAAAATAAGTGATCAGATTGAGCATTCTTGTCATATTTTTTCTTAAATATTCTTTTTGAGACTTTTTTCTCTTCTTCCGCAACTTCTATTTTTCAAACATTAGTTATCCTGCTAGTGTCTGATAATTCTCAGGTCTTCTTTATTATTTTTATTTTTTATCTTTTGTTTCTCTATAAAACTTCAAATGTCCTGATTTCACCTTCCTTCCTTCCTTCCTTCCTTCCTTCCTTCCTTCCTTCCTTCCTTCCTTCCTTCCTTCCTTCCTTCCTTCTTCCCTCCCTCCCTTCCTTTCTTTCTTCTATTTTAAAGATATGGGGTATAATTCAGGATTAGGTGTACAAATGGTCACTGTACAGGTAAAGACTGATTTTGGCTCCCAATTCACCTCGTTTAAGATCATGTACCCATATTGATGAAATGTGCCCCCTCCCGGCAGTGTCCTGCTACTGCCAATCTCTTTCTTACAGTATTATGATAGTAGTTCAGCGTCTGCTTATGAGTGAGAATATGTTGTACTCAGTTCTTTGTTTCTGTGATAGATCACTGAGTATGATAGAATCTAAATACATCCAAGTTGCTGCCAAGTTCATGATTTTGTCCTTTTTTATGACTGCATAACAGTCCATCATTATCCAGCTTACTTTCGACAGGAAGCACAGTTGGTTTCATGTTTTTACTATTGTGAATATTGCTGCAATAAACATCCATGTGCAAGTATCTTGTTTGTAGAATGATTTGAGTTCCTCTGGGCATATTCCCAGAAGGGGGATTGCTGGATCATATTGAAGGTCGATTTTTAGATCTTTTAGAAATTGTTACACTGCTTTCCACAGAGGCTATACTAGTTTACACTCCCACCAACTGTGTAGAAGCTTTCCTTTCCCCCACATCCTCTCCAGCCTCTGTTGTTCTTAGAGTTATTGATAATATCCATTCTGAATGGAATTAGGTGGTATCTCAGTGTGGTTTTAATTTACATTTCTTTGATGATTAGTGAGGCTGAACATTTTTTCATGTATCTATTAGCTGCTTATATGTCTTCTTTTGAAAAGTGTCTATTCATATTTTTGGCCCACTTTTTAATAGGGCTATTTGTTTTTTCCTTTAGGCATGTTTGAGTTCCTTGTAGATCCTGGATGTTAGCCCTTTGTCAAATATACATCCAGTTGACAAATATTTTTTTCCCATTCTGTGGTCTGTCACTCCACTCTCTTGATGGTTTCATTTGCTTTATAGAACCTTTTCAGTTTGAGGAGGTCCTACTTGTCTATCTTATCTCTTATTGTATGGGCATCTGGGGTTTTGATCAGGAACTGGTTACCTATCCCAATTTCTGTAAGGGTGTCTCTTGCATTTTTTAAAGATTCTTACAGTTTGAGATTTTACATTTAGTTCTATGATTTTGGTGTATTATGGTACAATTTTCTGCATATGGTCAGCCAGTTTTCCCCCACACTATTTACTGAATAGAATCTCCTCTCCCCAGTGGTTGTTCATGTAGGCTTTGTTGAAGTTGAGATGGTTGGGAAATTGAGGTTTTGCTTCCAGAATCTCTATCCTGTTCCATTGGTCTATATACCATTGTTCTTGATACAAGAACAGGCGGTTTTGATTATTGTGGCCTTATAGTAGTGTGAGAGTGTGATCCCTCCTGCATTGATTCTTTTGCTGAGGATTGTTTTTGCTGTTCATGGTGTTTTATGTTTCCATGTGAATTAATTTTTTAAAATTTATTTTATTTTAAATATGTGGGATACAATTCAGAATTAGATATGTACAAGTGGTCACTGTACAGGTAAAGTTTGGGCCTGCCTTTGGTCCCCATTTTACCTGGATTGAGATCAGGTACACTTATTAATGTTATGTGCTCCACCCATAGATGCCATAGCATTGTTTGACTACTGCCAATTCCTTTCTTATAGTATTATGGTAAATGTTCAGGGTCCCCTTATGAGTGAGAATATCCATATGAATTTCTGTATTGTCATTTCCAGGTCTGAGAACAATGGTGTTGATAATTTAATGGGTGTTGCATTGAATCTGTAGATTGCCTTTGGTAGGATGGACAGCTTAACGATGTTGATTCTTCCAATTCTTGAGCATGGAATATTTTCCCATTTGTTTGTGTCTTCTTTGATTTCTTTGTGCAGTGTTTTGTAGTTTTTGTCATAAAGATCTTTCCCTTCTCTGGTTAGGAAGATGCTGAGGTATTTCATTTTATTGTGGCTATTATGAAAGGGGTTATGCCTTGTATTTGGTTCTCTGCCTATTTTTTGTCAATGTGTAAAAATGTGACCGTCTTTTGCACATTTATTTTGTACCCTGAGACTTTGCCAAAGTCTTTTATCAGGGCAAGGAGGTTTTTGACAGATTCTATTGGGTATATTCAAGGTATAGAAGCATATCATCAGCAAGGAGGTATCTGCTTTTTCTATTTGGATACCCCTGATTTTCTACTCTTGTCTGATTGCTCTAGCTAGGACTATCAACACTATGTTGAACAGGAGGGGTGAGAGTGGGCAGACTTGTCTTGTTCCAGTTTTCATGGGAAATGCTTCCAATTTCTGTCCATTTAGCAATTTGTGGGCTGTGGGTTCATTAAAGATGACTTTTACTATTTTGAGGTATGCTTCCTACATGTCTGAGTGCTCAATGCTTTTATCAAGAGGAGATGCTAGATTTTATCAAGTCTTTTCTGCATCTAATGTTATAATCATGCGGTTTTCGTTTTTACATCTTTTCATATATTTAATTACATTTGTTTTCTTGCAGAAGTTGAACCAGCCCTGTATCCCAGGGATGATGCTTATTTCATCATGATGGATTATTTTTGAGATGTGTTGTTGGATCTGATTTACTAGAATATTTTTGAGAATTTTTGCATCTATCTTCATCAGGGAAATTGGCCTGTAGTTCTCTTTCTTTGTTGGATCTTAACCTTGTTTGAGTATCAATGTGATGTTAGCTTCATAAAATTATTTGGAGAGAATCTGTCTTTCTCAATTGTCTGGAATACTTCGTATAGGATTGGTAACGGCTCCTCCCTGTATGTTTTGTAGAATTTTGCTGGGAAGCCATCTGGTTCTGGGCTTTTTTTTTTTTTTGGTAGTTAGTTTTCTTAGGATGGGGTCAATTTTAGGGGTTGTTATTGGTCTATTTGGGGTCTCAATTTCTTCATGGTTCAAACTTTGGAGGTTGTGTGATGTAAGAAAGTCTTCCATTTCATTTAGGTTTTTGAGTTTGTTTTCATACAGGTGTGCATATTAATCTCTGATAAGCTTTTGTATTTCTTTGGGGTGAATTGTTACTTGATCTTCTGCATTTCTGATTATGTTTATTTGGTCTTTCTCTTTTTCCTGGTCATTCTGGCTAGGGGGTATTTATCCTTTCAAAGATATTTATCCTTTCAAAGAACCAGCTTTTTGTTCATTAATTTTTTTCTATGATATTTTTGCCTTTTGTCCCCCATATTGGGGCTTTTACTTTGGGGATCTGGATTCGTCTTCTAAAGTTAGGTTTTTGGTGGTCTTACCTTTCTGGCTCCCTTAGGTGATTTGTTAGGCTGTTGATTTGTGATCTTTCTATTTTCTTGATGTCTGTTCATAGACATAAAAATTTCCCGCTTAGTACTGATTTCATGGCATCCCAGAGGTGTAGTAAGAAGTATCTTTATTTTCATTTGTTTCCAAGAATCTTTTAATTCCATTTTAATATCTGTTTTGAGCCAGAATTTGTTCAGCATCTTGCAGTTTAGTGTCCATATCTTTGTGCATTTTGGGGAAGTTTGTTGGTGTTGACATTTATTTTTATTCAATTTTTAATACATATTTTTTACTTTAAAATTGTGGGGTACAGTTAAGGGTTAGGTATACAAATATGCATTGTACAGGGACCCTTGTTGACGAGGAGTGCACACCCCTTCCCCAGATACATATTGACTACCATTAATACCACCTCCCTTCCCCTCCCTGCCAACCCATAGTTTCCCGCCACTGGCAATCCTTTTCTAATAGTATTACGGTAGTTGTTCAAGGTCCACTTATGAGTAAGAATGTGTGATACTCAGATCTTTGTTTCTGTGAGAGAACACTCAGTATTATAAATTCTAATTCCATCCAGGTTGGTGCGAAATTCATGATTTTGTTCTTTATTTTTACTGTGTAATATTCCATTGTGTATATGTACCCTATTTTTAAAAATCGAGTCCTCTTTTGATGGACAGCATGGTTGGTTCCAAGATCTGGCTATTGTGAACAATGCTGCGATAAAAATACGTGTGCAGGTATGTTTTTTATAGAGTGATTTGAGTTCTTCGGGGTATATTCCCAGTAGGGGGATTGCGGGGTCATATGGAAGGTCAGTTTTTAGAGCTTTTAGGAATTGCCACACTGATTTCCACAGAGGCTGCAATAGTTTACACCCCCACCAACAGAAGTGTTCCCTTTTCACCACATTCTCTCCAGGATCTGTTATTTTTTGAGTTATTGATAATGGCCATTCTGACTGGAGTTAGGTCGTATCTCAGTGTAGTTTTGATCTGCATCTCCTAGATGACTAGTGAGGTTGAACATTTCTTCATGTATCTGTTGGCTGCTCGTATATCTTCTTTTGAGAAGTGTCTGTTCATATTTTTTGCCCACTTTGTAATGGGGTTGTTTGTTTTTCTTTTCCACACGTTTAAGTTCCTCGTAGATCCTAGATGTTAGGCCTTTGTCAGACATGGAGTTGGTGAATACTTTTTCCCAGTCTATGGACTGTCTCCCCACTCTCTTGATGGTTTCATTGGCTCTGCAGAAGCTTGCCAGTTTAATGAGGTCCCACTTGTCTATCCTATCTCTTATGGCCTGTGTGTTTCGGGTTTTGCTCAGGAATTGGATGCCAGTTCCAACTTCCATAAGGGTTTGTCCTATATTTTCTAAAGTTCTTATGGTTTGAGGTTTTATATTTAGGTCTATGATCCATTTAGAGTTAAATTTTGTGTATGGGTATAGATAGGGGTCCTGTTTGAATCTTCTGCACGTGGTCAGCCAGTTTTCCCAGCACCATTTACTGAATAGGTTCTCCTCTCCCTAGTGGTGAGTGGTGCAGGCTTTGTTGAAGATGAGTTGGTTGAGAAATTGAGGTTTTGCTTCTGGAATCTCAATTCTATTCCATTGGTCTGTTCTTTTACCAGTACCAAGCTGCGTTGATTATTGTAGTTTATAGTAAAGTTTAAAGTCTGGTATTGTGATACCTCCTGCTTTTTTTTTTTCTTGAGGATTGTTCTGGGTATTCTTGGTCATATGTGTTTCCATATGAAGTCCTGCATTATTTTTTCTAGATCTGATAAGATTGTTGCTGGTAATTTGATGGGTATTGCATTAAATATGGAGATTACCTTAGGTAAAATGGACATCTTCACAATGTTGATTCTTCCAATGCAAGAGCATGGGATATTTTTCATCTTGTTTGTGTCATCTTTGATTTCTTTGAGCAGTGTTTTGTAGTTTTCATTGTAAAGGTCTTTTATGTCTCTGGTTAGGAAGATGCCAAGGTATTTCATTTTTTGTGTGGCTATTGTGAATGGGATTGTGCTTTTTATTTGGTTTTCTGTTTGTTTATTATTGATTGGTGTAAAGTAATGTGATTGTCTTTTGCACATTTATTTAATACCCTGAGACTTTGCCGAAGTCCTTTATCAGTACAAGGAGGCATTTGACAGATTCTCTTGGGTTTTCAAGGTACACAATCATGTTGTCTACAAAGAGAGATAACTTGACTTCCTCTTTCCTATTTGGATACCTCGATCACCTTCTTTTTTTTTATTGCTGTAGCCTGGACTTCCAATACTATATTGAACAAGAGGGTTGAGAGTGGGCATCCTTGTCTTTTTCCAGTTTTCTGGGGAAATGGTACCAATTTTTGTCTGTTTAGGAGTATGCTGGCTGTGGGTTTCTCGAAGTTGGCTTTTACTATTTTGAGATATGTTCCATGTATGCCTAAATGTTCGAGGATTTTTTATCAAGAAGGGGTGCTGGATTTTACCAAAAGCTTTTTCTGCATCTAATGATATAATCATGTTGTTTTTGCTTTGATGTCAGTTGTTGTATTTAATTACATTTATGGTCTTGTGAATGTTGAACCAGCCTTGCATCCCAGGGATGAAGCCTACTTGGTCATGATGGATGATTTTTGAGATGTGTTGGTGAATGCAGTTTGCTAGGATCTTGTTGAGAATTTTAACATCTATTTTCATCAACGATATTGACCTGTAGTTCTCTTTCTTTGTTGGGTCTTTACCTGGCTTGGGTATCAATGTGATGTTAGCTTCATAAAATGATTTTGGGAGAGTTCTATCTTTCTCAATTGCCTGGAATACTTTCAGTAGGATTGGTATCGGCTCCTCCTTAAATGTCTTATAGAATTCTGTTGGAAAGCCATCTGGTCTAGGCCTTTTTTTTTTTGTAGGTAGTTTTCTTATTTTATATTCTATTTCCTTGATTATTATTGGTTTATTTAGGGTCTCCATTACTTATTGTTTCAACCTAGGCAGGTTGTGTGATGTCAGAACGTCTTCTATTTCCTTAAGGTTTTCATGTTTGTTCCATATAAGTATACATAGTAATCTCTAATGATGTTTTGTATTTCCTCAGGGTCAGATGTGACCTTCATCTTTGTGTTTCTGATTGTGTTTATTTGGGCTTTTTCTCTCTTTTTCTTGGTCAGTCTAGCTAGGGGATCATCGATCATGTTTATCCTTTCAAAGAACCAGCTTTTTGTTTCATTGATTTTTTTTGTATTATCTTTTTGTCTTCTATGTCCCTGATTTAGGTTTTTATTTTGGTGATCTTGATTCTTCGGCTGAAGTTAGGATTTTGGTGGTCTTGCTTTTCCAGCTTCCTTAGGTGACTTGTTAGGCTGTTAACTTGTGATTCTACCATTTCCTCCATGTGTGTTTGTAGAGGTATGAATTCCCCTCTTACTACACCTTTCATGGCATCCCAGAGATTTTGGTAAGATGTTTCTTCATTTTCATTTGTTTCCAGGTATCTTTTAATCTCTGTTTTGATTTCATCATTGAACCAGGAGTTGTTTAGCATCATGCTGTTTAGTATCCATGTCTTTGTGGGTTTGGGGAGAACCTTGTTGTTGGTGGTGTTTATTTTTCTTCCACTGTGGTCCGAGAAGGTGCATGGCAAATTTCAATCTTATTTAAATTTGTTTATGCTTGATTTATGGCCAAGTATGTGCTCGATCTTAGAATACATTCCATGTGGTGATGAGTAGAACGTATCTTCTGTGATCGTTGGGTGGAGCATTCTGTAGGTATCAATTAAGTCCATTTGGTCAAGACTCACATTGAGGTTCTGGATCTCATTGCTGAATTTTTGTCCTGATTATCTGTCTAGAGTTGTGAGTGGGGTAGTAAAGTTCCCCAACTATGATAGTGTTAGAGTCAGTATCTTTTTTTAGATTACCTAGGAGCTGCTTTATGAAAGTTGGTGCTCCTATGTTGGGTGCATATATGTTCAGGATGGATATTTTTTGCTGATGGATTGAACCTTTTATCATTATGTAGTGGCCTTCTGTATCTTTTTAAATTTTTGATAGCTTGAAGGGTATTTCATCTGAGATTAAGATCATGACTTCTCCTTTCTTTTGTGCTCCATTCACCTGAAAATTTGTTTCCCTTTCTCTTACATTGAGTCTGTGAGTGTCCTTTCTAATGAGATCAGTCTCTTGAAGGAAATATATTGTTGCCTGGTGATTTTTTATCCCTTTTGCCATTCTATTTCTTTTCAGTGGTGCATTTAGTCCATTCACATCCAGGCTAATTATTGAAATGTGTGACTAGATCCCTATCATAAGGTTCTTATGGAGTTGTTGTTGTTCCTGTTTGTTGTTTTTCTTTTGGTTTTGGGATTGGTTCATGTGTGTTTTTAATCTTTTTTCCTGTACTCTTCTGAAGAATGTTGTTGTTCTTTTTTCCTTTTCTTCTGTGTTTAATTATTTCTTAAGGTTTTCTTGTAGAGGTGGTCTGGTGGCCGTGTAAGCTCTTAGGGATTGGAAATCTGGGAAAGATTTTAATTCTCCGTACTGATAAAGCTGAGCTTGGCTGGGTAGGTTATTCTTGGTTAAAATTGTTTATCTTTTAGAACTTTTAAAATAGTGCTCCAAACTCTCCTGCCTGAAAGTTCTGTAGATAAATCCGCTGCTATTCTAATTGGTCTTCCATGGTAGGTAATCTGACCCTTTTTCGTGCTCCCTTTAGGATTTTTTCCTTTTTACCTACTTTGTTTAGGTGAATTATTATGTGTCTGGGAGTTGGTCTTATTTGTTGTCTTGCAGGGGTTCTCTGAGTCACTTGTCTTTGAATTTTCACATCACCGATGAGATGAGGGAAGTTTTCTTGAATAATCTCATGGAAAGTTTGTTCCAGGGCAGTCTCTGTCTCTCTTTCTTCCTTAGGAATTTCAATTACTCTTATGTTCAGTCTCTTGAAATAATCACTCAACTCTTGAAGGTTTTGTTCTCTCTTTTTGAGATTCTTTTCTATGTTTTTGACAGTTTGGGTTAGTTCTATATTTTGGTCCTCAAGTTCTGAGATTCTTTCTTCTGCTTGGCTAATACTGCTTTCCATGCTTATCAGTTTGTTATTTATTTCATGCACAGTAGTCTTTACTACTGTGATCTCAGTTATCAATTCCTTCCTGCTTTCCTCTTGTCTCTCCTCAATTCTTTTTACTCTGTCCATTAATGTCTTGATATCTGGGTTTGTATTTTGAGACCAGTCATTCTGGGTGCTCTTCATTGTTTGCATTCTGAAGTAAGTTTTCTCATTGTCTGACTTCCCAGGATTCTGTGAGAGACCCATATTCTCCTTTTGGTTTTTCTTCATTTGTGTAGATTTTTTATTCCCCCTTTCTCTCCCCTTCTTTAATTCTGTTTTTCAAGGAACATGGCATTGCTTTTACTTCTTTTTGTTTAATCTCCTGTTCCTCCTTATGAGCATCTTCTGGCTTTGTTCACTTTTGAGAATGGTCTGTGGTTTGGGGCTGTACTTTGTGCAGTTTTGAGGATTCAATTGAGGGGAAGCTGTGATTCAGAATCTATTTGCATATTCCAGTATCCACCAACAGGTGTATGGATACAATCTGTCCATGCGGTGGGGTTTAGGTTTGCTCCCTGGACCAAAAGCAGGTAAGAAAAAGGAAAATAATGGAAGAAGGAGGGGTCAAGAAAAAGTTGGAAAGAGAGAAGAGTAAGATGGAAAACAGACATACATACCAACTAACGAATGAAAAGAGACACAAGGCCAGAAAAGAGTAAAAAATGAATAAAGTTCCCTAAAGCATACCTGTAATCACACAAAGACAGTTCAATAATATCATGCCTCTAGATGTGCTTTCCCCCAACACAAACAAGTAATCTAACTAAAAAATCAAACAAAAGTGAACAAAACAAACAGTCAAAACAATAAAATCAAAATAAGATACCAGACTAGCTCTGGAGTCTTTCTTGAGTGTCTAAAGTCTCTTCAGCTCTGATCTCTAGCCTGTCCCCTTTGCTCTCATTGCAGGCAGGTAGATGTACTCATAGCTTGGGTTGGTTCCCTTGGCTTGCTGCCTGAGAGGTCTGCCACAGGACTGAGTTGTCTCTGTCTGATTCAGCATAGTGGAGGGCCTTCTGTCTCCTGCTTGGGGAGGTTACCTTAGAAACCAAGGTGAAGACTGCTCGTAGATGGGTGGGGCAATGCGAATCTCTGCCTGGAAAATGGCTGTGGTGTGCGGCTCCTCTTTCGCTGATCCTTCCTCTCTACTCATCCTTTCACTCCACTTGTCCAGGACCATGGATGAGCCACTGTGATGGGCTTTGGTAGTGTATGTCTGGTGTCAGGCACTGGGAATCAATGATACAGCTGGGTGCTGCATTTGGTGTGCTGCCAGCGGCTTGGGGTGGAGAAGGGAGCCGAGAATTCCCTGGGCTGGAGTCGAGAGCTGAGAGCAGCTCACTTCTTTTAAAAGAAGTAAATCTTTGTTACCTCGAGTATCCAAGGTTTCTTATATACATCACCCAAAAGCACAATAAATAAAAAAAAGTAAATAAAAATTTGTTAAAATTTAAAAACTTATTCTTCAAAGGCACTTTCAATAAAGTTGAAAGACACAAACTCGGTGAAAAAAAAATGCAAATTGTGTATTTGCTGGGGATTTATATTCCAAATGCATGAAGAGCTTTTACAATCAATAATAAGACAATGAGTCAACTTAAAAGGGCCAATGGATTTCAGCAGATATTTTTCTAAAGAAACTTACAAAATGATGATAAGTGCATGAAAAGATGTTTTACATTATTATTCATTAGGGAAATGTATATTAAAATTGCAGCACTTCACTAAAATAGCCACAAGAAAAAAGAATATGTGTTAATGAGCATCTGGAGAACTGGAAACCTCATACACTGTTAGAAAGACTGTTGTAAAATGGGTGCAAACTCTTTTTTTTTTCTTTTTGAGTTGGAGTCTCACTCGGTCGCCCAGTCTGGAGTGCAGTGGCCGCTCCCGGCCACCACAGCCTCCACCTGCTGGGCTCCGGCGATCCTTCTGCCTCAGCCTTCCGAGTAGCCAGAATTACAGGCGTGCACTACCACGCCCAGCTGATTTTTTGATTTATTGTAGAGATGAGGTCTCACTGCCCATGGCTCAAACCCACGGGCTCAGGCAATCTACTCACCTCAGCCTCCCAAAGGCGCAGGATTACAGGCTGAGCCACTGAGCCCGGCGGGTGCAGATTCTTTGAAAAAGATTTTATTGTTTTATTAAAATGTTATGTGTAAATATATCATATTACCCAACAATTTCACTTATATTTGTACACTCATGAAATAAAAATGTATGCTCCTATAAAAACTTATAAACAAATGTATAATTGTGCTGCATTTTCATAGCATAATTAATAGTAGCCAAAAAGTTATAACCAGTGTCCACAAACTCATGAATGAATAACCAAAATCTATTCTAGTTATTCAATTTAATATTCTCTGTCAATAAAAAATAACAAATAAATCTTGGAAATATTATGCTAAGTGAAAAAAGTCAAATCCAAAGCACTACATATTACATACTTTATTTTATATGAAATGCTTACATTAGAAAATTTATAGACATAACAAAATTTAATAGTTTGTAGAACTTTGGGAAGTATGTAAATGGAGAGTAATTGCTAATTAGAGTTTTTTGGGGGGGCCTGATGAATATGCTCTCAATTTATATTGTGATAATGGTTGCACAATTTTGTAAATTTATTATCAATCAAATGCACATTTGAAATGCAGAAATCTTATTAACCATAAAGTATGCTGCAATAAAGCTTTATCACGCCATGAATGAAGTAAATTATTTCAAATTGCAATTCTAGATTAGTGCAAGCTGTTATTACTATATATATGCATATAATACATATGTAATGCCTAAAAATTTTATACACATTTTATGTATGATGTTCACTCAAAAGATGACATTAATCTAATAAATAGTATCATCACCATGAAACAAGAAGGACCGTCAAAGAAAATAGTGGAAGTATGGTTGAATAGATGTCATACTACATATTGATACTGTAATTTAATTCAATTTCAAAAGAGATGTTACATAAATAGCATTTCTTAAATTGTGTGTACATTTTTTGGCACATATACACATATATATACTTAGAGAGAGAGAGAGAATGAAAAAGAGAGAGAGCATAATATTACCCTATCTTAGCATTTACTCTGATTTTTCTGAAAACACTACAGGGGACAAGTTAGAAATATCATAGTGAGAAAGCATTTAAGCACTTATTCATATTTTCTTCATTAACATCCAAACTTCAGCTTTTACTAGCCAGGTAACCTTGTATACACTATCTAACTTCTCTCTTCTTCTGGTTTTTTTTTTTTTTTTCTCATTGGTAAAGCAAGGATAATCAATAGCTCCTATATCAATGGTTTATTCTGACAATTTAAATATTTAATGCTCTTAAAGTTCCTAAATGATTTCATAGCAAATAGTGAACTGTAATTATATGTTTGCAGCTATTATCTTTATTATGGGCTAAATGAGGGAGGAAACTGTTTTCTGGAACAGGTCTTGACTTCTCAAAATTTTCTTGTTTGTTTTCTTCAGCTGTCTTCAATGCCCTGGGCTTGCCTGTGACCCAGTGCCCACTGGGTCTGAATGCCAACGGACTTCCTCTAGGCATCCAGGTTGTGGCAGCACCCTATAATGATCACCTGACCCTGGCTGTGGCCCAGTACTTGGAGAAAACTTTTGGAGGCTGGGTTTGTCCTGGAAAGTTTTAGTAGAATCTTCTCCAGTGTCAGTGTGTGTGTTTGTGTGTATATGTTTGTGTGTTTCTATTAATTGGGTGAGATCTACCTGGTATGTAGAAGAAACAGTAATTGAAGAATTTATTTACTCATTTAGTTATAATGTTTACTTTTATTTTCTGCACTAATTGTTGGCCTTACTAAAATAGCAATAAATTGATCCCTGCCTTCATTTTACTGGAGAATTGGTCATGTAAATGAATAAAGTACAATAAAGTTTTCTAGATGCTGTAATGGTGTCTGTTTTGAGTACGGTAAGACAATCAAAGGAGGGACTACTCAATGATAATGAGAAGATCTTTAGAAACTCTATAGAAAAGATGATTCATAAACTGAAAATTGAAGGAAAGTTATGTTTTCTCCAGGCAAGTCATGAATCAATAGAATTCCAGTTAGGAGGAGCTATAGTGACAGAGAAACAGTGTGAAACTGCACAGTATGTTCATGGAGCTATAATTTAGTATAACAGGTGAATAATTTGAGAGGGACAAAGAAGTATGAAACTTCAACAAGAAAAGCTTTTCAAATATCTCCCAAAATATTTCATAGTTTTATTCACTAGGAAGTCTTAGAAACAATGGTACCACTGTGTAAATGATCACACATGGTATCCAGATCTTATTTTCAAATACCTATCAACAAAGTAAATTAAATCCTTTTGCAGAAAAATATGGTTTGAAGACAGAAACTATATAATAAACTTGGATTTTTTTTTTGCACCAGGAAGATAAGAAATGCTCAAATTGAAAGAGGATATATCAAAATTTCATAGGATTGGTTTAATGAAGCTCTCATTGGCTAAATTTTTAACAATTTGAATATGAAAATTAATGATAGTGATGAATTATAACTCAAATGGAAGCAGAGAGAAGAAAAAGAAATGGATGATAGATAGGTAGATAGATGATAATGAAGATAAAAGATAGATATAGATAGATTTTGCAAAATGATGACTTTCCAAATGGAGTTAGAAAGTCATAATTTTGTAACCATCAAAATATACTTAACTTTTAAATGACTCATCCATGTATCCAAAAACCATGGGTAAAAGTCAGTTGAGGAACAGAATAATTGTAGTATCAAAATATACTTCCACTTATAACTTATTGAGTACAATGGTGAAGGATGTTACTTTTATAGTGCAGATATATGTTAGACATACCTATAATCAAAAGTTCAATATTAATGTGAATAACAAATAATAGGAAAAAGTAATGTCACGTCTTCTGTTCATATATGCTGAAACAGTAATATCATTATTTTATGGTGTTCTTGCTAAACATACATCATCTCAGTCTAATAATAAGTAAGCATGTGGTAAAATCAAATTTATAAACATTTTATAAAACTTAAGTTCTAAGATAGCTGCCATGAAACAGCTCAAGTGAATTTCTCCTATGTAGTAAACCAAGATAGAGTTTCCTCAGCACTCGAGAAGCAAGACCAGCAGAATGCTCCATGACTCTTCAAAAAACAATAATAACCACAGAATGCAAATAAAAGATAAATCTATTGACTTAGGCTGGAACTAGCCAAATTCTCACCTGCTCGCATCCCCTACACTGGCAGCCTTCAAATGCTGTGGGGAAAGTGAGTGAAGAGAATTGAGGAGTTCTGTGCTCCTGCTGCAGATTTAATTGACCCGGTGAGAGACCTTACTCCTTCATGAGAAACTGCTTTACCCACAGCCATACTCTGCCAAAGCCCACATATAGTAGTGGAGGAGTAAAAAAAGCACCCACCCCTATTACCCAGGAATTCAACACTTGCGGGCAACATGGTTGCCTTATAGCCAGTCTCGGTAGGAACAGGACCCAGGGACAAATTCCTCAGCTATAGACAGTTCCTAACCAGGGTGGGTTGCCATGAGAACATCTGAGGCCCTGATGCTAACTGCAGTTTGGCATCCACAAGGCAAAAAGCTGGAGGCCAAGGTGAGAAGCCAGGTGGGGGTCATTGTCATAGCACCTCTGACTCCCTATGTAAACTCTTCAGTTCCTGCTCTACATAACAACATTACTCCTGTGGTATGGGACTTCCTCCTAATCCTCACTGAGGTAGCCAAAAGTGCAGTCTTTCAGGGTGCTTGAACTCCATCCACCACACTCTCCTTGAAGGTTCAAAACAGACAGGAAACTTCGATAATCCCCAGTGCCTTGCCCTCCATTGAGATAGACTAGGCACTTCCTTGGAAAGGAAGAAATCCCACAGCCACAATAGCAGCTGTCTTTCTCCCACAAGCACTACTTCTTGACAGGAGATCAACATTAAAGCCCATCACATTGGATAAAATACTACAACTCTTGGGAAGGCCTGATCCAAAACCCCAGGAAACACCATTTTCCAAGCCATTCCAGCCAATCGGTATGCTGTAAGCCAGTGTAGGTACTCAAGGCAAGACCATCAAGCTGGCAATTGAGAAATTTGTGACATCAAGTGTATATATAACCAAGGGAACACTTTAGTGGCTATATCAGCCACCTTTCAACCTCAAATATAAATAGTCTACACAAATGAGAAGGCACCCGAAAAATAATTCTAACAATATGAATAAGCAGAGTTCTCCATCACCCTCCCCAAAAACCAGCCAACTCTTCAGCAGCAGACCCTAAGCAAAATGACAGTTTTGAAATTCCAAACATAGAATTCAAAAGGTTGATTATAGAATTGATCAATGAACTTCTGGAGAAAATCGAAAACCAACATAAAGAGATTTTAAAACGCTTTGAAGACATGGAAGGAAAATTATCCAAAGATATAGACAACATAAAATGAAACACAAGTTGAAATTCTGGAAATGAAAAAAGCATTTAGGGAAGGCAAAATGCAGTGGAAAGTTTGAACAGTAGACTAGAACAAGCAGAAGAAAGGACCTCAAAACTTGAAGACAAGATTTTTGAATTAACCCAATCAGACATTGAATGAAAAAGAAAAGAATGAAGAGAATGGAACAAAGTCTCCAAGAAACGTAAGGTATTGTAAAACATCCAAACCTAAGGGTCATAGGTGTTCCAACCAGATACAAGAAATACAAAGAAATCCCAGAAGACTCATTGTAAAAAGGTTATCCTCAAAGCGTATAATTATCAAGTTATGCAGTTAGTGTGTAGAAAAAAAATGAAGAGGAGTGAAACAAAAGTGTAAAATAACTTACAAAGATAAATCAACAAGACTAACATACAATTCTTAGAAGAAATCCTATGAGCTGGAGAGGATTGAGACTCCATTTTTAATCTCCTCAGACGGAATAGCTGTCAGCAAAGGATTTTATATTCAACAAGACTAAATTTCATAAATGAAGAAGAAATAAAGTATTTCCCAGACAAGCAAACATTGAGGGAATTTGTCACCACTAGACCAACACCACAAGAAATATTCAAGGGAATTCTAAATACTGAAACAAAAGGTAGAATACACTAGTAGAAAAATTCTGGAAGCCATAAAGCTCACAGGCCTATGGAACATCAGCACAATATAATAAATAAATAAACAAACAAACAAACAAACAAATCAGAAAACAGTATAATGAATAGAATAGTATCTTACATATTATTATTACCTGTGAATGAAAATGGTATTGAAGCCCCACTACATGTATACAGACATGCAGAATGGATTAGGAAAACCCCACAACTCAAATATCTGTTACTTTCAAGACACCCACCTAATTCACAAAGACTCCTATAGACTCAATGTAAAGGGATAGAGGAAAGTATTTTATGTAAATATCAATAAAAATGAGTAGGAGCAGGATTAACCATTCTCATATCAGATAAAACAGATTTTAAATTAACAATAGTAAAAAAAGAAAAATGTGGCTATTATATAATGATAAAGGGATCAATCCAAAGAGAAGACATAACAATTTTAAGTATATATGTGCCTAACACCAGAGCCCATAGTCTTATAAAATGGATTATAATAGAAGGTAAAAAAGAGATAAACAGAAGTACAATAATAGTGGAAGACTTCAACACTCCACTGACAGCAATAGACAGATCATCAAGACAGAAAATCAACAAAGAAATATTGGAGTTAATCAGGAATCTAGAGGAAATAAACTATCAGTCATCTATAGAATATTCTATCCCCAAACTACAGAATATACATTTTCCCTTCTGCACATGGAACAATCTCCAAGTTAGACCATATGCGAGGCCCCAAATCTCAATTAATTCAAGAAAATCAAAATAAAATCAAGCACCTTCTCAAATCACAATGTATCAAACTAGAAATTAACTTTGAGAGGAACTTTGAAACCAAACAAAAACATGAAAGTTCAGCAATATACTGCGGAATAATCCTTGAGTTAACAATAAAATCAAGATGGAAATTTCAAAATTCCTTGAAACAAATGACAATGAAACAACTTGTCAAAATGCCTGTGACACAGTCAAAACTATACTTAGAGGAAAATGTATAGTACTTAAGGCCTACATTAATAAGAACGAATGGTTGCATATTAATAACCTAACATCACTCCTCAAGAAACTAGAAAAACACAAACAAACCATTCTGAAACAAATAAAGTTAGCAGAAGAAAAAAAATAATGAAGATCAGAGTAGAAGTAAATGAAATTCAAATTAAAAATACAAAGATCAATAAAACAAAAAGTTGTTTCTTTAAGACAAAGAAACTTGATAGACCACTAGCTAAATTAATTAAGAAATGAAGAGATAATATAAGAAATAAAATGGTGATTCATTTTCAAAATGGTGACTTCACTTCCTGGTTCTTCCTCCTTTCTTGGTGGGCTTTCTGTTTTGGCAGGCTTCCTTTAGTAGGCATTGAAGCCCAATCAGAATTCAGAACATGTATTTTACCTTATTTGTGTAGAAACTCTTGTGTTTTACCTTATTTGTACAAAATTATTGCTCAGGCAGCATCCAGAAAAGTGATGTAACCTCTGAAGTACTCAACCAATGGGGAACCAGGGCAGGAACTTGTGCTTTAGAGGCATAAATGCACTGGCTGTGACTGCCTCGGTGTATCTGCTCACCTGAGGTTCACCCATACTTGCAAGAACAAGATTTAAAATGCTCTTTACTTCCCTCATCTCTGAGTCTCCATGTTGTGATTTGACCACAAAATTGAAGAGGTACGATTCCATCTCCCACAACCATGAGGGCTCATCTGGGAGACCTGTGACTGGGACCAGACCTTTGTCAGAGAAAGAAATGCATACCACCCAGTTTTAGGTGACCCACTCTGTCAGGGCAATCCTGGTTCCCGCTGCTCTGCATTAACCTGAGACCATTATCTGGGACTCTAAGGAGGAGACACTGAACAAGCAGGAACCACCTGTAGCAACCCAGTAACTTCATGCATGAGCCAAGGTAGGAAAATTGGACTGTAAGTACTGCCTTGAGGGTCAGAGAAATTCTCTGAGTTTGTGTGTGGTTGAGACGTATCTCAAGATATGAAGTGAGTCCTAATGCTTGCAAGAAACCTCCAGTAAGGGGAGATGAACACTTTCGGAAAAACTCACAGTCCTAACATTTGCGAGAAACCTCCAGTAAGGAAGGCTGAGCACTTTGGGAAAAACTCAGAGTCCCAGTGCTTGCAAGAAACATCCAATATGGGGAGTTGAGCACTTCAGGAGGAACTCAGAGACTACATAGCTCACCTGGTAACCAAAAAACAGTTTAGGCCTAGGAAAAGAGGTCAAAAGGATCCCCTTGAAATTCCCCCAGATTGTCCATTGGGGCAAATGTTAAAGCACTGGAAAAATAATTCCAAAACTAAAGGAAAGGGAAAGAAGAAGATGATTGAATTTTGTTGCTGCATATGAACTAAGGAACCAATCTGCCAACCCTCAGTGTTTTGCCCAAAAATTGACTCCAGTGAGGACTGGTTTTGGCAGACTTTAGTAATCTATGCAAACAATAAGCCCTCTGTTTCATCTGAGGAAATGAATTATACACTTTGTTGGCTCCCAGGGACACTTATTATGTTTGCCCTTCAAACAGGAAATGAGGAAGGGAAAACATCTGGGACTCTAGAGGAGAAAAAGAAACCTTGGGATCTGTTCTCCTATGCCCCCCCCCCCATTGTAACCTCCAAGAAGACTAGAAATTGGGGGTGGGCAAGAGGAGATGTGGATCTAGAAGAATTTCAAAAATTGGGATCCCCAAGTCCTAAACCTCTGTATACTAATTTGAAAAGAGAATTGGAATAATGCAAAAGGAACATTGAAACCTTTTTTATCAGTGTCTTGGACCATACACACACACACACACACACACACACACACACACACACACACACACACACACAC